>NW_024582596.1:770106-795120 GCF_018398535.1 Haplochromis burtoni | reverse complement strand
TGTGTGTGTGTGTGTGTGTATGAAGACATTTTAAATAAAGTACATTTAAATAAATATTGTGAAACATACATATATATTTGACAGTATAAAAGTGAAAGCAAAACAACTGCCCCATAAATTCAAGTTCTTTATTATCTTTTTTAACATAACCACTAAGAGAAAGAAAAGATTTTTAGAAGGATTCCAGTGGTTATCTATACAGATAATGACCTTTAACATAACTTGCCTATAATTATATTTATATTCATAATAAACAAACAACAATGATTTATCACAAGATCTTGTGATTTGTATGATATTCACTTAAAGATGTAAAACTGGCTCCAATATATAAAATAGACTAAATTCTCCAATAACCATTTCATTACCACTGCTGAATGTCATTTTAATGGTTGATAGACATAAAAATGAAAATACTGTCCAATACAGATGTTTGACTAATAAACCGATGCAGCCTAATATCTCAAACGTAGAATAAAATAAACTTGTAAGGCTTGTATTAGATTGGTCATTCATAAATTTCATGAAGTAATTCATAAAGAATTTGATATATTTAGGCTTGAAAATAATTATGAAAAAGTGAGTCATTTATTTGCGAGCTTTCTTTATGTATTATTTATTTCTATTTTCATTTTCAAACGATAGAGAAAAAGTCTGGATTTGAATCACAGTTTGATTCTATCCTTCCATTATCTTTTTCCCAGAAGAATATTTTTATTGTTTGCTTTTCTCATAGATTACTTTGAAATTTTAATGGGTAGATATATCTAGTTTTACTAATTCTTTTAAACCTTCTCTAATGAATACAGTTTTACCATAATAATTATCTTTCTTGATGCCAATTGAAATTCTAAATAACAACGTGGGGAATGGGGAAAAGGTTTTAAAATTCCTCAAATCAGTTATTTATTAATCTACCTTGCAAAGCAAAAAGAAATAGTGCTGATTTTTATTTTAATCATCTCTGGTTTGTGTTATTGTTGGAAGGACAGACACTATAAACAAGAATGAAACCGACTGTGATAAACTGATTAAATTTTCCTGTCTGCTAAAGATCAAAATATCAAAGGGTTATCAAAACTTGTGTGCTTTGAGACTGGTGCCATTAAAAACACGAGGTTTTATTTCTGTCATTTGAAATAAAAGGTTAGGGGCAGCATGGTGATAGGATGAATACTCACAGAAAGAAAGTCCTGGGTTCAAATCCAAGCAGGGACCTCTTTTGTATGAAGTTTGCGTGCTCAACCTGTGCTCGCGTGGGTTCTCTCCAATAAGACCTGCATGTTGGCTTGTTGAGGATTCTAAACTGACCATAGATGTATATTAATGCTACATGAATGTGGCTTGTACTAAAGCCCTTCAAGTGGTCAGTAAGAATACAAAAGGACTATATAACGGACTAAATAATAAAGGACTAAATTCCCACAAAACCTACAGAAGCACTCTTCAACCTCTCCGAAAACAAATGGAACATTTTTCCGAACAATCCAAACCTCCTCGTGAATCTTCACATTGCAAACCCCTGATGTAGATGAAATAATTCACAGCAGCTGGTGACTAGTCACTAAAGACTCAGTGGAGTCACTAAATGAAAACCAGTGAGTGTAACAGAGCTGGGTAGCTGGGCTGAGCTGAGACCACTAAGGCAGCGGCAGGAACAGCAGCAGTGGGGGAATTGCATTGTTGTTATCTGAGACTGAACTCTGAGCCCTTTTGTACTTGGCTCTTTCCAGCAGCCAAGCTCTCATAGCTCTAAAGTGACGCCTCCATGCTGCTTTAAAAGCTAAGTAGCACAAAGGTTGAAGAAGGAACTGAGAGAAATGTTCACTTAGTCGACATCTGGACTGAAAAAGGAAAGCTTCACACATTCAGCAGCTCTTACTTGATGACCACACAATGCACTTGTCCACTTGTGTGTATGTGTGTATTTATCTTCAGTTGCACAGCATGTGGGCATTTACAAGAATCCATTTGCTATATAATTCAATTAATGCTGGCCCGCTCTTGATTTAAGCTTCAAACAGCTCAACGAAAGTATATTGGGGTTTTTTTGTTGTTGTTGTTTTGTTTTGTTGGGGGGGGGGGGAATTATAGAGGAATGTGGATGTGAAGTTTGTGCTGAGAAGGGGGTCAGGAGAACGGTGGAGGTAGTGATAATAGGCTGGTCACACTGTGTAAGGTGTGCTGTAGTCATCACAGTGGGACTTTCTTTCCTGCCTCCCATACAGACAGTTTGACATTGTAGGATCCAATGCACTGGTTTATAATAACACTTTAATAGGACTACGACGACTGGTGCCAATGGGACCACTGCATCCTTTAGTCCCAAGGGTGAGAGGGAAGGGAGCAGGGGATTGGGGGGCAGTAGCAGTGGTGACAGTGGGAGTTACAGACCCGAAAGACCTCACTGTCTGACAGTATCCTGTCTCAAGGCCAGTTTGGTATTTAAGCTGTTGTCAGTGACTCAAATCCTTAAATCTCTCATGTTGTCAGAATTTCTATCTATTAACTATAAAAATAAGTACAAGACAAACTGATGAGATCATCCAACCACAAAAAAGAGTCACTACAGCATCAAATAATAATACAACATGAGACAAAATTAAAATAAATAGAATGTTCCAGCAAGATAATAAGATCATTACCACAAGAGGAAAGGTTGTGTAATTAATATAATATAATATAATATAATATAATATAATATAATATAATATAATATAATAACGGGCATAGGTGAGGTCCCTGAATTGCATAAGTGGAAAATAAGGATGGGTGTGTAGACATATTTAAACAGTAATGAAGAAACTATGACACTTTAATGAAATGAATGCACTGTAATTAAATATAGTTTTGGATTACCGTTTCATAAGGTGTCAAAGAAAGACAGAATGAAGCTTCAAAATATTATCCATAACAACTGTTTAAATAAATCAATGTGAACACTACACTTACATAAATAATTGTAATAATAAGATGGAAATAAGACGCGTGAAAATTAAATAGTGGACATTTTAAGTAAAAGTCCTGCTGTGTATTTTACATGTGCAGCGGTTTACCTAGACTGTGCTGTTATCAGGGTCAAGGCACAGCTCTCAGACAAGAGGCTTAAGCAGAGACAAGAGCCTTTAACACAAAATAAAACCATCAAAGTTCAGCTCTAATCCTCGTTGCGGTGGATAAGGCTGATAGTTAACGGGCTCTATTATAAGCTCTGCTTATCCTAGCCGAGTTGTCGGAGTGTGTGTGTGTGTGTGTGTGTGTGTGTGTGTGTGTGTGTGTGTGTGTGTGTGTGTGTGTGTGTGTGTGTGTGTGTGTGTGTTCATTCCATACTCAATTCAACATGCCAAACAGGATTTATTGTACTGTGAATTGACATTACCATTCCACAATATTTAAAAATGGATATTGTGGAATGTGTGACAATTCTACAATAAATTCACAATCTTTTTAATTACTATAACTGATACCATGCCTCAAAATTTGAAACAGAAACAGGACAAGGAAATATTAAGGGGGGATTTCAGAGAGTACTCCCCAAAGATTGGAGTCCACTTGCAAATTAATGTCAAGAAGAGAATGGTGTCAAAAAGTGGTCACACAACAAAGGCTTCTAAGTTTAGTTCACAGTGACCACTTCAATTTTAATTTTAAAATAATCTTGTGTTTAGGCCTGTTACATTTCCTGTGAAGTCTCCGTGTTTCTGTGTATGCTTCAGAGTGTGCGCTCAATGATTTCAGCACCTTGGCCAGCTCCCCTCCGAAACATGTTTCCCCTATATTTTATTTTATTTTAAATAAACGAGTCATGTATATTGGGGAAGGGGGGGGGGGGGGGGATGTGGATACGACCCATATTACCGCCGCAAAACTGATACACAGATATTATCCGGGACAAAGAAAGGCAAAGTTACTTAAATACGGATGTGTGTTTAGTTAGTTGGTCATTGTTTATTTAAAACAAACAAACCAAAAAGAATTATGATTTCTTAATGACTACAGCTGTTTTCAGAGAACCTGAAATTACCCCGTGAATGCTCTGCTTCAATGAAACGGAATATTGTCCGCAATATATATGTAACTCCACTGTTATGGCATTTGCTCGGCTAAATTAAAGACTTATAGAAGACGAAGAAAAAAAATGAAATAGAATCAAATTTATGTTTCCACTTTTTGTTTTCTGAAATTATACGAAATATCAGGCCCGAGAATAAAGCTTATATCTCGCTCTTTTCCAAGTAGACAATCATCAACAGTTTGTTAAATCACGTTTGTGCGGCCAGATGAGTCTAAATCAGTATTGTTTTGTTTGTTTGTTTGTTTGTTTATTGTTTGTTGTTTATTGTTTGTTGTTTGTTGTTTGTTGTTTTGTTTTGTTTTCTTGCTATCTCAAAATAAAAACCCCACTTATGACTAGACTTGTATTATATTAGCCCGAAGCTGAATTACGTCTTTTCAAGCTAACACGTATTTAGTTTTTGGCGAAATACGTTTCAGTTGTTTAATCTGCTCACAGGATTTATTTATTTATTTATTTATTTATTTATTTATTTATTTATTTTTTTATTAAGTAGCTAAAGAAATCATTCTAAAGTATGCAGAAAAGCTCATTTGTCACATTTCTCAAAACCGATCCCAAACTCCAACTTCCGTCTCTCGTTGCTTTCCAGCCTAAGAGGCTCCACAGTTTGCGTAAGACGACCCGACTGATCGGGAGTTTTGGTTTGTTAGGGCGCCCTCATGAGACATTTCTACTGCTGTGTCTGTCTGCAGTCGAACATGTAGGTGTTACAATTTGTACCTGTTCAAAATGAAAAGTATAATTTTAAAACATACCATGTAATATATTTGAGGGAATTTCCTTCGCGCATATTACGCACAGCGAATTTGAGCGTAAGGCACACCTGTCACAAGTCCTACTGTTCCATAGTTATAATAAAGTGTGTATCTAAACTTTGAATTCCACTTCTATACTTTAAGCAGTGCAATATAAGGTGGAATCCCCCGAACAGTCGCCAGTCTCACCGCCAATGTAAATGCATTTGGAGTACGCACGCTTGAAAGGGTAACAGACCTCACACAGTGTGGAAACAACAACAAACATGGCTTTTCTTCTTCCTGACAGAATAAAACCGAAGTGCAGAAAAGTTGAACTAGAAGAAAAATCTAACTCACCAGGTAAAGCGCAGGCGTCAGAAGGAACACGGCGCACCAACACGTCACCTGCATCCTCCCGGAGCTCAAACTTCCACTAATTTCCCTCGGATGGTAGTTTCGGCTTTGACGACCATAAATCCACCTTGTATCCACTTCACAGCACAATCAAGCCCATCAGCTGCCCAGGCAACAAGGAAACAACGAACCCCATGGCAAGAGAACAAAGCAGAGAGTTGCAGATTGGGAACAGGATCGATCGGCCGGTGAGGCTGCTGCCGCGGCTTGACGTTAGAGGGACCAGGTAGCGACAACCAGCGCTTACTTAAGAGTTAATCCAGGTAGAGGGAGCAGGAGGGTCATAGTTGTGAGCACGTTCAGGTCTTGACTGTCTAATGGACAGCACGCTCAGCGGTTGGAGCTTTCCGATCTGAAAGGAATGGCGAGGCTTTCTGCTTTATAACGCGCTGCTACAACACAACCAGGGAGACTCTCGCTCTAGGGGGGAGGGACGAGATGAGGGGGAGCAAAAAAGGCAGGGGGAAAAATAACGGGAGTAAATTCCAAGATGTAGTGAGGAAACATTAAGTTTCCCTCTCTCGTGTTTTGTAACAGAGGCTTGTGGAGAAAATGCTGGTTACCTTGGTTGTGGTTTGTGTGTCTGATATAGATGAATGAGCTGACATTCTGAACTATGATGCCAATAACTTTAGGCAGCCCCCTTTCAACAAGGGAGCCTCAAACCTAAACAAACAGAGCACAGTAGCTGTTGTTTATAATTTCCACCTTTTCCTGCAGTCTTCTTTAAAAAGATTTTTAACCACTGTTCAACACCCATCCTGTTTATTTAAATGCAATTTAAATTCAAGCATGGCAACAACACAAAAATCAACATGAAAAAGGGACCAAAATTACTTTGACTGAACAAATTAAAAGTTAAAAGGCTTCAGATTTTCACTGTATAAAATCTAGTTTAACACATTTTATAGCTAAAGTTTACATTTACATTACAGCTTCTTCTGTAATATTACTAATACAAGTGAATACACTTGTATTTTTTGAATAATCTGCTATTTTTATTGTTATTATTCCTTAGGGATGCATCAGTTTATTAGTATTCTTAACATTACTATCAGTGACCCAAAGTCTTCCAAATAAATCACAATTAAAACTGTACGATTTTTTAAATCTGTTTGAGCAGGTAAAAGATTCAATGAAAATAAACTTTTGCAGAAAACCAAAGCAAAATGAAACTCGAATAAACACGCTATCCCAGTGCCACTCACCCAAAGGACAGTTCCTCCTAAACATAGCTGTGTGTTTACGTGTTTCTGTATGTCATTCTGTGTATCTGCTAACCATGCTAGCAGAAGCGAGTCAAGGTGACTGAAGCCTGCTTAGATGCTGAGCATGTGTTTCTGGTTTGTGGATAGACAGATAGGATCCTTTCTGGCAGTGAACAGACGGGGCAGGGAGGTGAGCAGAAAAGAAAAAGGCGGGTGGGGGCGGGGGGTTGCGCTTTAATAAATCCCCAGCAGGCTCATTGCTACAACATTGCAGTGGTCTGGAAGTGTCACCATAACTCAGACAGTGGGGCTGATGGGATCCTGCTCTGAATGGTCCAGATAGCCTTCACAGGACTAGCATGGCATCCAGTGGTAGTGAAGGTGACGATAAATCACGAGGGCCATCTGACTTCCATTGTGTTTGGAATGAAATGCATTCTGGTCTACAGTAAGGCAAAGGGCTCACATTTCAAGGTAAAATCCACATTCCCCCCTTGTTGCTCAAATGTTTCATAGAAAAAAATACTATTTTTCAGTAGGACAAATTTGCTGAAGTTGAACCGGGACCTTTGCTGTAGATTGGCCTCAAACGGCAGTGAAACCCAAAGTAAAAATGTTATATTTGCAGTTCTATACATCAGGATTTTCCATTTAAAATGATTATGTTTAATTTGTTTAAAATATCCATATATTATTGGATATGCAGTAAATTTAAAAAAAATGTCTCTGCTGGGTATACAAACGTATAGTTAGATTCATAATTAAAAAGGTTGCCATGAGGACTGTAACTGAGATCTTTCCCTTTCCTTAACCATGGTATAATTGCCTTACATGGAAATTCCAGGACGGGAACATTTTATAAATATGTGATTTGACAGAAGTGCATTGCTGTGCTTGATCAATGTGTGAGTGCCACTTATTTTTATATGCTGAATTCCTATTTCATTTTTCTTTTTTTTAATGTTTCGTTTATAATGGTGCACGTTTGTAGTTTCCCTGTCTATTAGTTATTCAGACACAATTTTACACTTAGGTGAAACATTGAAAATTGAGCTTTTTGCCTCATTCGTTCAGCTCGATGTTGTATTCATGTTACGTTGGTAGATTTTTGTTTGGCTGTTTCATCAACGAAACAGTAGAAACTGGATGTATACATCCTGCAAGCATTATGTTTCCACATTGAAGACTCGAGTTCATTTAAGTGAAAAAATTCGCAGCTTTAATCACCATATTTTGGGCATTTTTTAAACCAGTGTAGCGTTTCCCTCTTTAACTATTAGTTGTGTGTCAGGTCAGTCAAAATTTTGGCCAGTGGCCAATAAAACAGGATGTATTTCAATCAGAGAAAGTAATCAAATGTAGATGGGGTTCAAATAATTTAGTTGATTTAAAAAGGCCACAAAATGAAAGTCAGTTAAGGGAATATTTGGAATTTTCTCCTCCAAATGTTTTCTATAAACAAAACAAACAAACATAAGGGTTATAATTGGAAAATGACATAATCAAATAACAAAAATAATCCACATACGTTAGTTTTGAATTTATGTTGAATGATGTCCAGTGGCAACTTATCTGTATAGCCTCCACAAGTGTACAAACCAATGCAGCTCATCACATATTAAGGTCTGCGTAGAGCCCTTAAGTGTCACATTTTAGTGCAGGGAAACAAAACATTTATTGTCATAGGTTGGTACAGTCAACGCTGGCTGTAAAGTGTGTCTTTCATTTCATGGCCCAATCCTGAAAATATGAGGAGGCTGGCAAGGAATGAGAAGACTGCTTCTCATTTAGATGACAGCCACAGAGTCAGCTAAGGGTGGCTTGACCTTGCTGCAGAAACAAATTAATAAATAAATAAAAGATGAATTTGTGTGGAGAAGCTATTTTGTGCATTTGGAAATGTTTCAGAAGGTGTTCACATTCACCAACATGGATAGTTAGTGAGAAAGTACGAGTCCCATCGCCTTTCAAGGGCACTATACAGCATCAGTGAAGCAGAGAGAGTTAAAGCTCAGCTGCTGAGTTGTGCCACTGTCACAGAATGAGAACCATTCACAGGAGATATGTGGACACGTCCATAGGCTGCCAACCCGTACAAAATGGAAGAAAGACTACATTTCTTACTTCTCAATCAACCACCTGCACTCCTTCCTCTTTCCAGTACCAAGCCATCTTTCATTGACAGTGCATAATCAGTAGGTCAAATCACTAATTTTCAAAGCACACCTTTAGGCGCCTATTCAATGCTGGGGGGAAATTATAGGGTAGCTTCTTCCTAATAGCTTATCATTGAGCTACAAAGAGGAGGAGCAACAGATAAAGACAAGAGAGAGGAAGAGGATGATTGCCCAGCTGAGTGATGCTGGCGTCCGGTGGCATGAATATGTTCGGCTGGCTCGGCTCCACCGCCGATTGTGAGGGCAGATGTTGCTTTGGGCCCTCAGGCATGGCCATGATGCAGTGGCAGCAGGTTTGTCCAACCAGCTGCCGTCTCTAGTGTCATTCCACATTTGGAGCAAGGGATAGGAATCAAACTGGGCTTGACCAAAAGGGCAGGCTGTGGGGGTGCTGGGTGGGCAAGGGTGGGGGTGGGCACTTCACACCATGTGTGGCGACAAAAGGCCTGGCGGTCTGCAGTCAGGCTCGGGCTGCCAGTGCTTTTCAAGTTGATGTTAGGGGTGGGCGGGCTGAGGGGGAGCTGACAGAGACAAATGGCTGAGCAGAGTGCTGGTCACAGGATGCAGCTGCTACACATCAATCGCTTCCTCATCACAGTTAGAATGACTGCCAGCTTCAGCTTTGAGCAAGTAGGTTTATTAGAGGGTATGAATACGGCTTCAAGTAAAAGCCACTCAGAGATTTGAAAGTTGCGTCTGATAAAAACTTTAAGGACTTAACTTCTGTACATGGCTTCCTTCTTTATGGTTTGCTGCCATAAACCCAAAACGGGTCTGCAATAAGCTTCTCAAAGAATAGTTCAAAGTATAATTCAGGTTTTTCACAACTTTACTTTTTCTTTACAGTTTTGGTCACTTTTTGGACAAGACTTTCTCTTCAAGGTTATTTCTGAGATTTGAGGGATTTTTAGAACACTGTAACATACAGGATGATTTTTTGGGGGCAATGTTTACAGTAGATTTAGCAGTTATTTTACTTTGCAACTAGAGTAAATCCACCCATGATCAGTCTCAAATGAAAACAATTAGAAAGCCTGCCGCTGCTGCTCCAGTTGAAATTTCACTGTCAAACGAATCTTCCAGCTAGAGTATTTGACTTACCACTTAATACCCAAATGAAGTGTCTGGATGTATGACCATTTTTGCTATTTTTTTCAACAAACATGAGTTTGGTAAACATTGGCGAGTTGTGTGCATTCTGACATGATTTCTGAGATCACCAAGTTCGCAAAGTCACTCTTCATCACCATCTGGTGCTGCAAAAACTGTTTCCTGATATTTGCAGTGGCAGATTTATATGATTCACAGCACAAGATGAGAACTTTTCTGTGATTTTGCTCTTTTGCAGATCACTGTACTGCCTAATTTAAAACCTTCTCATAACAGACAGCTTTCCTGGGCTGAGGCAGTGCTTTATGTATGTATGTATGTATGTATGTATGTATGTATGTATGTATGTATGTATGTATGTATGTATGTATGTATGTATGTATGTATTTATTTATTTATTTATCTATCTTTGGACTTTGGAGAAATTTGAAATAAAGAATGATGGAAATCTTTTTACCAAATTTTAATGTCTCTGTAGTTACAGCAAAATTACTGTTTGAAGTAGATTTTACGAAATGACTTAATTGATCAGGGCAGGCTGTAGGATATCCTTTTCTTGGCTGAGGGAATATAATTGGAAGACAGAGAAATTGTTATGTGAAGTGCTGATTAAATGAGGGGACCAAAACCATGCATTATGTCTCTTTTTATTTCTCAGCATCCAATCATAATCAGAGGCTCTAACAATAAAAGAAATGACATTCCTTCAACAGCAGAGGACAAAAAAGTAATCAGTGGCAGAGTAAAACAATTAGAAAATTAGATGTAATTGTCTACGCACCTTCCTGCATTAGGACAGAATCACTGCCTTCAAGATCCCTCTGCAACACAAAGCAGTGTGCAGTGAAAATATCAGCACAAGCCACAAGTCTGCAGCATTCTAAGCCCAGACAGAATGACTGACCACACAATGTGATTCCAGTTTGAATGTTTTCAGCAACATTTTTTCACGGCAGAGGTTAATGTACACTGACCGATCCCTCTCCAGCTAACTGCTCCTCCTTTGTCTTTTAGTGAAGCAGGAGTACAAGCGCAAGCTATGAGCCATGTCAGATAGAGACTTAATAAGGTTCAGACGGCTCCAAAGGTCATCCAGCTTCTCAAAAGAGCAATAAAACTAATTTTCAGTTAACTGAATGTTGTATTTGAGGCTTGTACCGCTGCATGTCTTCAGTCAGGAATTAATAGGCAGCACCAAACCAAAATCCAGGTCTAACTGGGCAGTCTGTGTACTTTAAGCGATCTTTTACTGACATCTGCTGGTGAAATCAGTTATTACTGCACTAAAGTGTAATAATAATTAAAAGATTGATCTCTCGATGATTTTAGTAATTAATTGATTAAGTCAACCAGTAACGATGCAGAAGAGATCACATCAGCAAACTGTCTTGACTGCTCTTTGGTCAAAGTTGTTAAGGATTTTAATTGATATCATATGTGTTTCATAACTCAGCACAATAACTGAGAGGTGGCCGGACCACAGAATAATACAATGATCTATGAGCATTGTGGTTAGACAGATATTCAACTTTATGCATTATAGAAACATTTTTTTAAAATTAGTATCAGTTTGTAATCTATTATCACACCGAACATTTTTATTTCATTCACATTTTCAATCAATTATAACACCAAACTGTGCACAGTGAGTCCGGTGTCCGGCTTGTGTTTCTTCTCCTCCAGTCGGGCATCTCCCTGAAAAGAGCAGAAAAACAACTGCTCCCTACTACTGCAGTTGTTACAGACATGCTTCCTCTAGGTTGGTGTCAACCTTAACCCGACACCTTGAAGTTTCTGTGCCTTGCTGCGCTATCGCCAGTGCAGGAACGCCATCCTCCCATAACCCCAACACATTCCTAAGGCAGCCTCTCCTTGCTTATCATCATCATCATCATCATCATCGTTTATTTGTATAGCACTTTAAGAACACACCAGGCAGACCAAAGTGCTGAACAACACAAATCAAAACAACAACCAAATTAAAAATACCATAAAATCATTACAAACAATAAAATAAATAAGAAGGTGTCAGTTTCCTACAGAGTTAAAAGCCAGGGAATAAAAATAGGTTTTCAATCTGGACTTAAAGACCTGCACTGATGACGCTTGTCTATTGCTTATGCTCTATGTTAGTGTCAGTGTGAACCAGTCTACCTTCAGCACCCTCCTTCACATCATGGAGTTAAATACTTGCAACTAATAAGGAGTGTATCAACTCTATTATGAACATACACTGCAAGTAATGTTAAAAAGAAACTTTATTAAAATGCATTTGTAACAGGGTGCAAATGCATTTTAGCAATGAAAAGTGTACACTGGAGCCACTGTCTGTGTTTTTTTAGGAGATCTTTCACATTTGTGTACAGGATTAATCTTCAAGAAACAAGAAGTCAACCAGTTATCTTTTTCAAGCACTCAGGACTAGGGCTGGGCCATATCACACCGTTCACGGTAATACCGGTATAATGTTGGGCAACGATAAAAAAATGAAATATTGCGATAGAATATGGGTAAAACGCGCATGCGCAGGCCTTTGTTTTCATACACACATGGCGGAAAAAGCATGGCGGTGACGGAGAATGAGAAGGGGAAAGTGGATCGTTGAATGAAACAGATGAACCAGAATGGTTTGTAAAAATGCTGCACTTCAGTGGTGTGGAACTGGTTTAGCTTTCGTCCGTCAGATACACAACAAAGCACTATTTTTGGTAGGCATGCTAGCGGGCCGTCGTTATTACCGTGTTGTTTGGAAAATACGGCGCACTTAAAATCAATCCTTTGATTTTTCTGAAAGTCGACAGAGCCCCTTATAATCCCGTGTGCCTTATGTATGAACTCTGGTTGTGTTTACTGACCTCGAAACGATTTTATGTGCACGGCGCTCGAAAATCTGTCAAATGTTTCAGTACGACTTTGCTAAGCTACGAAGCCGCACCGCTTGATGGATTGTCGGAGCATTACGGCTATCGTAGGCGGAGCCTCGCGGAGTGATACGTACTGTGCTTCAACATAATATTACCGTATTGTGTGTGTATAACCTCTTTTTAAGTTTTGTGGATATTATACATGGTTATGCTGAGGATATGTCGGCCATTTCCACTGGAAATGCCTTTTGGTTAAACTGTCAGCAGGAATTTGCATTTGCACTGTTACATTTTTATATAACTTTAATGCACATAAAAAACAGCTGCTTGTTTAAGTGAAAATACATTGATGGGTTTTTTTTTGCACTAATAAAGTTGTGGAGTTGTAAAGTATTTTGTCTAGTGTCAATTATATCGTCAGTTATATCGTATGCATTATATATATATATATATATATATATATATATATATATATATATATATATATATATATATATATAAACATCCCTACACGCCCCTGCGGGCGGTTTATCCTTCAAGCTCGGGTCCTCTACCAGAGGCCTGGGAGCTTGAGGGTCCTGCGCAGTATCTTAGCTGTTCCCAGGACTGCGCTCTTCTGGACAGAGATCTCCGATGTTAGTTCCCGGGATCTGCTGGAGCCACTCGCCTAGCTTGGGAGTCACCGCACCTAGTGCTCCGATTACCACGGGGACCACCGTTACCTTCACCCTCCACATCCTCTCGAGCTCTTCTCTGAGCCCTTGGTATTTCTCCAGCTTCTCGTGTTCCTTCTTCCTGATATTGCTGTCATTCGGAACCGCTACATCGATCACTACGGCCGTCTTCTTCTGTTTGTCTACCACCACTATGTCCGGTTGGTTAGCCACCACCATTTTGTCCGTCTGTATCTGGAAGTCCCACAGGATCTTAGCTCGGTCATTCTCCACCACCCTTGGGGGCATCTCCCATTTTGACCTCGGGACTTCCAGGTTATACTCGGCACAGATGTTCCTGTACACTATGCCGGCCACTTGGTTATGGCGTTCCATGTATGCCTTGCCTGCTAGCATCTTGCACCCTGCTGTTATGTGCTGGATTGTCTCTGGGGCATCTTTACACAGCCTGCACCTGGGGTCTTGCCTGGTGTGATAGACCCCAGCCTCTATGGATCTTGTGCTCAGAGCTTGTTCTTGTGCTGCCATGATTAGTGCCTCTGTGCTGTCTTTCAGTCCAGCTTTGTCCAGCCACTGGTAGGATTTCTGGATATCAGCCACCTCCTCTATCTGCCGGTGGTACATACCGTGCAGGGGCCTGTCCTTCCATGATGGTTCCTCGTCTCCCTCCTCTTTCTTGGGTTTCTGCTGCCTGAGGTATTCACTGAGCACTCGGTCAGTTGGGGCCATCTTCCCAATGTATTCTTGGATGTTCGTTGTCTCATCCTGGACTGTGGTGCTGACACTCACCAGTCCCCGGCCCCCTTCCTTCCGCTTAGCGTACAGCCTCAGGGTGCTGGACTTGGGGTGAAACCCTCCATGCATGGTAAGGAGCTTTCTTGTCTTTATGTCAGTGGCTTCTATCTCCTCCTTTGGCCAGCCTATTACCCCAGCAGGGTACCTGATCACGGGCAGGGCGTACGTGTTGATGGCCCGGATCTTGTTCTTACCATTCAGCTGACTCCTCAGGACTTGCCTGACCCTCTGCAGGTACTTGGTGGTTGCAGCTTTTCTAGGGCCTCTTCATGGTTCCCATTTGCCTGATTTGAATTGAATTATGTTACTCTTATGTTAGTCTTTGTCAAATACATTAAATTGGTGCTTTTCTTTTGTTGTGGTGGGGGCATGGTAGTACTCAGACTTCACCCTTCATCGACATGCTCCAACCTCAGGTTTCCAACTTTGTAGAGAAGGATTCAGCAGCAGGATAACACATGTCAGTGCTTTAAAAAAATCTCAGTGCTTTAAAGAGTGAAGTACTTCAGCCTGGAAAATAATAAGGACTCCTGACTGTCACCTAACCTTAGACCTACTGAGTCCTTTTGTGACTGAGAATCACAAAAGGGCTGATAATCTTTTGTGGTAAAGCACCTATGACCACAAGCTATAGTTCTTAAAAAAAAAAAAAACAAGGAATGAAATCAAGCAGCAGATAAGAGCTTCCTCCCAAGAGTCTGACCACTCCCTTAGAGATGGGTTGAGGAACTTGAGTAGATTTGAGAATAGAGCTACTACTCCTCCACATCGGAAGCAGCAGTTTAGGTGGTGGTGATGGCGTCTGACTAGAATGCCTCCTGGACGGCTCTGAGGTGAGGTGTTTCCAGCATGTTCAAGCGGGAGAAAGCAGGTACAGACCTAGGACACACATAAGAGATTGTCTCTCCTGATGGACTCTGAAATCTTTGGCATCTGCCCAGAAGAGAAGCTGGTTGGGGACAGTGAGGTTTTTCCCCTCTTGATAATTATAAAGAAAAAGAAAAAAGTCAACAGTGATGATTCAGTTATTCTGTGTGCTACATTACTTAATTCCAGTTATCTACAGACTTATATTTGTAATGACTGTCAGGTAAAGCCTGAAACCAAAGACCAACTTATTTGAACCTTGTGTGAATACCTGTACTGCAATTTGCATGATTTAATATGTTATTAAAAGAATTAGAATAATATTTCCATTGTTTATTATCAGCAATTACTCAAATACATACAAACAAACAGTAGGAAAACTTGACTTATTTGTCACAAGCTTATCATGTAGCGCACCCACATTCACACTTCCAAGTTTGTTTCTTTTCTTTTCTTTTTTTTTTAAAAAGAATTTTATTTACAAATCATTTTCCAAGAAATATAAATTAAACATTCCACTGATTTACTACCAACAAACTTCACAGAATATTAAACTGCCATTTTCCGGCAATGTCTCAGTACTAATAAATACAACACTATCCATTCTGAGTGACTGGACCTTCAGCTTACTTCAGCCATTTTCACTTTAAAACATTCCTACACAATTATTCTTCCTAAAGTCTTTGAAAACAATAGAAAAGCTGGAAAGGTTCTCACATCATCCTCTGATAAAGAAAGTTCAAGGGCTGAAAGACCAATTAGTTTTCAACATTGCTGAAGACTCCATAAACTGATGGACAATGAACATTACACTGGAGAGGCAATATCGGCTGGCAGAGGTCAAATTCAAAATGAGTCAAAAATCAAAGGTATACAGAAGACTTTAAGAGAAGAACCACAGAAAAAAAATTCCAATAAATTATTTTTGAGGATAAATAATATTTTTAAGCTACATATCAGAAAGAAGCCAGGCTGAGAGATTCCCAAATTCACCACATAACTGGTGCAGAACCAAGCTTAAAGATGTACACTTGTAGCTGATCGTAAGTAAATAACAAGTGGTCCAAACTTAGTAGCCACTGGTAAAGCCATTATTTTCAATAATGAATTAAAAACAAACAAACAAACAGCGCTAAAGTCAAAAATTTTGGTGTTAAATATAATATTTCTTAGATGGACTCAACTGAGAGTTCTTGGGGATGAAAGAAACAATTTGATGATGAACTTATCTTCCATGTTTAGTTTTTTTAGACTTTTTCTTTGTTCTTTCCATGTAATAATCTAAAGGCTTTCATGATGTTTGAATTTTCCACAGAAGATTTTGATGTATGTTACGTATTTACAAAGATAAAATCACACAACCCCCAACTGGTTCTGAAATTTGGCCGCCCCTCCCTGAGCCTGTTCTGTCAGAGGTTTCTTCCTGTTAAAAGGGAGTTTTTCCTCCCCACTGTCAACAAGTGCTTTTTCAAAGGTGGTTGGTTTGATTGTAGGGTCTTTATCTTATAATATAAAGCGCCTTGATGTTGTGATTTCGCACTATATAAATTAAATTGAAATTAAAAAGTTTGTTACAATTAGTAAAAAAAATGTCAGAGATTAACTGGCAGAGTTTGGAACATTTAGCTAGACATAATAGAAAGATAAAGTTGAGACCACATTAAAAAAATCCTATTTACACAAAGTCCCATCAAATCATGTAAAAAGAGGCAATAGAAGAAAAATAATTACAAACATTGGTGAGTTTTCGTTTGCAAAAAAGCCTTCTTCTGTACATTTCTACAACATCTGTATTGAGACAGGCATACCTAGACCTAAGTACATATCATGCTGCACTAATATAGTGCAAAATTATCCCTGAAAAATGGAGAAGGGACAGGCAGGCAGAAGTGATGCTGTCTCTGGGATTTATTAAGCTCCTTTTTGTCTCCTCGTCATATTGTTTCTTGTGAGATGCACCGAAGCCATAATGACACTCAGGCCTCTGAATGTTCATTTGACACAGAACAAGTGATATCAAGGCAATGTCACTGAGCAGTGAAAAAAATGAGGGAATGATTTTCACAGAAGTATTTGATCTGCGGAGACACTATTCAGTGACTGTTGTTTGAATATTTTGGGCAGTGGTAGATGGCAAAGAAGCAAAGGAGGACTTTCAGCAGGAAACAAAGAATCCATGAAGGCTCTTGTGAAATAAATGCCAAAATGAACATTTAAAAACAGATGGGGAAAACTAGGCTGCTAATGAATGTGGTCAGTCTTGATCTTTGAGGTTCTTCTTTTGCATGTGAACGAGTCTCAGCATTGGCGCTGATATCAAAGGGTTTCCACGGCAATGCCGTAAGTTCTGAAAGAAGACAAATGTTTGTACGTTGAGCAGGAAGACTTCTACATGTCTGCATCTCCATCGTAAGCCAGAGTCAAAGGCTTCAGTCTGTTGTTCATCTGGCGTCTCTGTGGCTTCTTTGGCTTTTTGCTACAGAACAAACAAAGAACAGGTGAGGAACAGTAAGACAATCTGATAGCAGCCACCTGACAGTAACTTCCACTCATGACCAACCTGTTACATACGAGACATGATTCTGTGTTTCTGTCATATCTGCCCTAAAAACAACACCACTGTCTTTGGAAGTTTATCCATCAGTCTTCAGCTGGTACAACCAAGCACAGGTGCTACACATTGATACATTACCACATCACTATTTTCTAAACTTTGGTTACAGTCCTGGTAATATTAACTTAAAATAAACATTAAAATGTGCAAAAACGGTGATATTGCATTTGCTCTGCAATATGAGAGAAGTTGAAATTCTACATTTCCAGAGGTTTCTTCATATTGAAAGGGAGTTTTTCCTTTCCACTGTGGTCAAGTGCATGCTCATACCAAATGGTCTGATTGTTGGGGTCTTTACCTTGCAATATAAAGCACCTCGAGGAGAGTGTTGTTTTGAATTGTTGCTATATTAATAAAACTGAAGTGAACTGAATTGAAATTGTTTAACAAAGACTTAATTCAACTAATAAACTTGTACAAATATGATTCAATATTTTCACCACAAGGTCAACTTTTCAACTTTTTGCTGTCAAATCAGCAGCTTTTTGGTTTTCTCACCTCTAGTAGGTGATCCACTGAAATGATTGAACAAGCAATCTGGATGTTTGGGAACATGTCACATGTCGTAGAGAATAAAAGGAGTTAAGTAAGGCCTTGACTACGTGATAAGAGTTTCAAACGGAGCTGGGTGTGGCAGTGAGTGCTGTAGCTCTGGATGTTGTTGTGATGATGGAGGCTTTGAGAGCTGTGCCTCATATTGCTGTTGCTTTTCCTGCAGCTGCGGTTGCTGTTTGTTGCACCACTTTAACTCCTCTTGCTCTAGTTTCTGGCAGGCGGGACAGGTATAAGTGCAGCTGTTTTGCTCCATCCAATAAATCCTGTCTGAGGGGGACTTGGAGCTTGACTTGCAGCAAAGGCAACAACCACAACAACTAAATAGAGTGTGAGAGGGTAGAAAGAAAAAAGGGACAAGACAAGACAAGAAGGAACAAATGATAAGGGAAACAGAAAAATGAAAAACGAAAACAAATGAAGAAATAATTGTGAGCAGTGTTGTGATGGAGGTCAGATCCCATGTCATTTTATTGGATGATGCTTTTTTTTCATAATATGGCCTTTAAATAGACAATGCAAGATGGAAGACAGGCGTTACACTTCATTCTACATGAAAACCGAAATCTAAGAAGTCTGTTGACGTGTCGTTGATTTAATAGGCGCACTGACTCGCCTCTGTCAGTGCGCCCCAGGGCAGCTGTGGCTACAATGTAGCTTGTCGTCAACAGTGTGTGAGTGTAAAGCGCTTTGGGGTCCATAGGGACTAAGTAAAGTGCTATACAAATACAGCCCATTTACCGTTTACCAATAGATCGGACTCTGACTTTTGAGCTTAGTATGGCTCAGTGATCAGGTAGGCAATTGGTTGTTAAAAACAAATTGCTATCTGATCAGTGAACATGATGTCAGAGCCATTATTTAAAAGAAAAGAAAAATCCTTACTGACTCGTCCCTATGGTCGCCAAACTGGCCAATGTGTGAAATTCCCAACATCAAAAATAATCAAAAAAATTGTAAGATTGTTGCAGGATGTTCAGATTCTTTTGCAACATCCAATCTGCAATAGCAGATGGGTGCTTCATCATGACAGTGCACACTCACAGTACACTGAAAATGCTCACCCGCTACGGATTTGACTCCCTGTGACTCGTCCCACTTTGATTTTTTAGGATTCTATTTCATTTAGTCCTAAACTTTATGAGACACAGTACAAAATCACTAATTGCTAATTAGTGAACTACATTTTAATTTGACTTTCTTTCATGGTGATCTCCATCACATCACTTAATGTACATTATTGACATCATGAGGGAAAAAAATCAAATTGATGATGAAGTCAGAATATATTTCAGATGTGTTACTTTACCATGCTAAGTATGTCATGGAGATTATAAAGACAAGCAGCACAAATGCTCCTGCTGCTACTCCATACACCCAGGTTTTCAGCTTCCCATCTGCAGAGACACATAGACAGCAATGGTCAGCACTTACGATTGGACAGTTTTATTTAGACAAAGGTGACCCGAGTAAATACAAAATACAGTTATTAAATTATGACTTCCTTTATTAAATGAAAAAGTTTATCTAAAGTTATCTGCAAAAGAGCCCTCTAAACCTAATATCGGGTTATCAGCCCTCCCTTTTTTCTCTCTCTCTCATTCTATTCCTTTTCTTCTTCTTTTTTTAATTTTATTATTACTTCCCCTATCTTTTGCCAACATAGCTCACCCTCGGTCAGCTCCGGCAGAATAACCACTCCAATTACAATGTGAATAATGACAGAAAAGAAAAGAAAAGAAAGCTCACACCACCACCTCTGTGTTTTACTTGTATACCTCATACATCTCTAAAGTTAGAAATATCCTGTCTCAGAGTGACGCTGAAAAACTAGTTCATGCATTTATTACTTCCAGGCTGGACGACAGTAATTCAGGATGTCCTAAAAACTCCCTGAAAAGCCTTCAGCAGCAAAGTCATTTAAAAATTCCTTATTTGGCTTAGGTGGTGGGAGTATATACAAGGAGCTGTACTGCGATGTATTCAAATGAGTGGAAGGGTGGGGAAGAGACAGGGAGAACTTTCCAGTGCTTGTGGTGAATTATCACGAGGCCGCCGCCCCCTCCCAGAGTTGCGAGATTGACAGATGTAAACAAACTCAGATGGAGTAGAGTCATTAAGTGAAACAAAAACATTAGGCTGTTGCCACGTTTCAGTCAAGCAAAGAAAGTCCAACTTACGGTCCGAGAGGAGATCCTGGACAAGATGTCCCTTACCGGTAAGAGCGAATGTTTAAAAGACAGAAGTTGATGCTGGAATTACGATGCCAGGCTTAGCCGACCTAACAAGGTGTGCCAGCACATTGTGGTCAACAGTCCGGTCAGTTTTGCGGGGATGACGACGAGTTTTGGACCAGATGGACTGGACACTATTGAGTTAGTGTCATTGGTATTGAAGTTTCGCCGAAGCCCTCGGTGAATGTACGCGTGGCGGGGCTTGAAAGCGATGTCTGGATAGAGTTAAATCAGAATCAGAATCAGAAAGGCTTTATTTATCTCCAAGGGGCAATTAAGAAAGTAAAGCGCCACAGGTAGAGAGTTAGGAAGCGGAGTTGCAGAAGTTCAGTGTACTGAAGTAGAGCTGTCGCCGGGTGACGAGCGATGGAAAAAACAACCCAGGTGAGCACGGATCACACAGACACCCTGTGGATCCACATCTTGATCAGGGCTGCTGCTGAATGTAGACGGTTGGAAAAGGCCATGAGGGTAAAAGACCGAGCAGGCAGCTGGAGTGCGAGCAGTAAAAACCCGCAAATATTGCAAAAGCAAGTCAAAACAGGATTGTGCTTTAAATACGCTTAAAATACTTCAGTCAAGTTGTCATCAATAACTTTAAAACAAAATAAAAACAAATAACAACGAGAATAAATCGGTGAGCAGCGGCAGCCAGATGCGCCAGCGTTCATTCAGCCAAAAGACTAGTGTCTGTGACAGCAGAGCAGAAGCACTGGTGTGGCCGGTATCGGACCTTTAATGCTACTCGGGTTCCCAGATTTTATCAGAGGAGGCAGGGTAGCCACCTGGATAACAGAGGCAGTTAGTGCTGGCTGAGTCTCACAGATCGGCTTCAGCCGAACTCTGCAGTGCCTGCTGGGTAATACTCAGGATCAGAGGTTAAACAGTGAGCTCATCCAGACTTCCTTTATTGAGGAGCTGGTTCCACCAGAATGACACTTTTGATCTGTAATCTGGATCTTAACCTGCTCCGGAGCAAGTTAGGTGTGCAGCATGGGTTAACCCTGATGTAGTCTGGATAACCCAAAATCCCGCTTCGTAGTACAGGCCTCTGATCGGCAGTGTTAGGGTAAGTGAATCCAGATAACAGAGAAATCCTGGCTGTGCTGAAAGCGTTAACACGAAGCTTGCTCAGTGTTAACAGAAGGAAAATGTTGGCTTGTTATTTTTCAACACAGATGTTTTAGTCCAGCCTGAGGACTGTTCCTTTTTTTACATTTTAAAACAATAATTTGCATGGTTGTATTGACACCCATTAGCATAAACCGGACTTTACAACCTCTTCATCAGGTCAAATCAAACCATTTAATGTAAAAACCAATAATGCCGTGTTCCAGATACCTGAGGTCACTCCCGAGCAGAGTTGTTCAGTACTGTAATCCAATTACTTTTTTCAAGTAACACGTAAAGTAAGGGATTACTATTGCAAAAAAGGTAATTATATTACCGTTACTTTCCCATAAGCATGCTGCGTTACTAAAACCGTGATTTTTTTGTCTTTGGTTTTATTTATTTTCTGTGTTTCACTTGCATTTATTTGAAAGGCTGAGTGTAAACACAAAAAATGTTTTTATTGTATGTGCTGGAATGTGCAGAAAACAGGTTTAAATGTTAAACAAATTTCTTCCAGTCAGAGAATGTTGCAGATAATTTAATGTTTGCTTGTTGCATTTTATATGATGGATTATGTAGAAAAAGTAGAATTGAGCAGAAAGATCTATCGCTTTATCACCAATTCACTAATTAGTTTTGAAAATAAGTAATCAGTAAAGTAACGGGATTGCTTTTTGGGGGAAGTAATCAGTAATTAGGTACTGATTACTTTTTTCAAGTAATTTGACCAACACTGCTCCCGAGTTAGCGCATTCCAGACAAAAGCAAAAAAAAAACAAAACAGGTTTGTTAAGTTTGTTAACTAAGAATATAATGTGTATAATGTTGGTCCCCTGTCTCGCCAGCTGGCTCACATTGGCCCACAGTGTTGTTTTTGTTGTTTTCCATGTCGCTCGCTCTCCTCTGTCTGCCTGGGCAGAACTCATTACTGGGCTCCCGCTTTTGGCCGACGCATCTGCGCTGATGATCGGCACCTGCAGCTAATTAGTTCCTGTTTTCCCTGGCCGCTATTTATGGTTGAGGCTCAGAGCAGCTCATCGCTGGAACGTTGAATGCCCCGAGTTTGGAAAGCCCCGGCTAAGTCTAAGTTTGCTTTTGTGATTGTTCAGTGTAGTGTTAACACTCGCTTCTGTGTGTAGGTTCCTTGGACCCCGAACGATGCCACCTTATCCCAAAGTCCAGCCAATGATGCGATTCACATTCGTATATACGCAGCTAATCAACGTCGCTGACAGGCTATGACAGCGTCCTTATGTGCCGGTGTTTTAGCAAAGCGGCTGCTGTGGGGTGAAGCCACGTTAATGACAACGTGTACAACCATTGGAGATGTGAGCAGGACAGACGGAACAACTGACGGACAAAGTGTGGACTTTATACCAGTTTGTTAAATTGTGTTGATCGGCCACGTAAAACCAGAGTTATGATAAAATATCTGCAATGTTTGTTTTTCTTCCTGAATACTGTCGTTGTTTATATTTACTGCAGGAAGAAACGGTAAAAACTGCGTTTTATGAGGAAAACACTCGAAAGCCTGTGAGCAAAAACCCAAAACTCCAGCCTTTCCTATTGGTGGAAAAATGTACCATGTGGACCAATCAAAGAATGATATGGCAACATGGCATTTAGTTGTTTAGGGAGGGGGAAGTTTTAGGAGTGACGGCGTGTTTGAGATGTGAGAGATTTGAGACGTTTAGCACAAATCTTGTGTAGTTAGTGTGTAGTGAGTGTGTAGTTAGTGTGTAGTTAGTGTGTAGTTAGTGTGTAGTGTGTGTAGTCAGTAGTTTGTTTGTGTGTGTCAGAACAATGAGGCGCCTGCTGAGTGTTGCAGGTGTTACAGCAGTGACACATCTGCTGCTGTCAGGCCTGCAGGTATCAGGCTGTTGTTCTCCTTCATCTCATAGTGGACACAAATTATTTTTTGGAGCGGCACAAATAATTTGTGTGGCATCAGATTTGATGCAGAACAGCTGATTGTTCTGTAAATAGTTTGAAATGTTTATTTAAAAAACGCCTTGGCTGCATTTTTAGGTAAACAGCTGCAAAAAACTTTGTTGTTTGCAAAACTCAGTTACTTTTTTGAAGAAGTAACTATATAATTAATTACCCAACATTGGTCATTATTTACTGTATTTGCAGACAGAGTTACAGACTCTCTCCCAGACCACAGACTCACAATACAGTCAGAGCTTTATAATAAATAAAGAAAGTTGTGTTTTCAAAATTGGAGTTGAAGTTATGTTTCCTTCCAATAGTGTTAACATGCTGCACAGGACAGGAACACGATTTTTTAAATTTTCATTGTAAGTGGGCTAAAGCAGTTAATTAAAAGTAGTCTAACATAAATGCTGTAATTTGATTACTTTAATAAACATGTAACTTGGATGGATTGGATGCTGGCGTGACCACAGTGCACACGTCTGCTGTTGCTCACAGTGGTCCAAGGGACGCTCAGAGAGTTTGTGTGTTCGCTCAGACACGTGAAACATTAGAGGGAACGTTGTTCACCAAATGACTGATTATGTCTGCCCTAAGCTGACACCAGCTTGCAGCCTCAAAACACAGTTGATCCTAGAAACAGCATGATGCACTTGGTTTTAAAACCCCCTGAAGACCCCACAGCTTATGCTTGGCTGCGTTTTTTATTGATTTTAGCTCTGCTTTTAATACTATCCAGCCTTTTTCAGAAGCTAAAACAGAGGACACACAGCTCTATTATTAAATGGTAAAAAATTCTTTTTTCACAAATGTTTTAAAAATGGTTGTATAACTATGTTGGTTTTCATGTTGGCTGGGTGGGCTCTCTCAAAAAGTCATGCTTCTGTCTGAGCATTTTTGTGTTTCCTGTTTTAAGCACGTATAAGTATAATTAGACACAAAATAATAGCGTGGTCTGGAAATTTCTCAGTAAAATGGAGGTTGTTAAAAGTGGTGCAGGCAGCCACGAAAATTATAGTCCAGAAAGCCCACAGCCCTTATCAGAACAGTGTGCATTACAGCAAGCCACAGGAATTTTGTGCAATCTAAGTCATATCCTGTACTTGCAATATGAGCTGTTACTTTCTGACAGAAGATTTGAAAATTTAAAAGGTTTAAGAATTCATTTGTAACTTGCTCGATTAATGCTCTGAATAACTCTAAATGGTTTGTAGTGGTGGTTGTTGTAATGCTTGTCCTGTTGGAGTCCAGAACAAATGTCCTCTTTGGAAACAATAAATTACATTAAAAGAAACGAATGAATGAATATTTCTGTGGAAGCTTCTGATTTGATCCTACCAGTGCTTAGGTTTCTGCTATAGTCGGTTCCTCATCTGATCAGCAGGGGGCAGCAGAATATAACATAACGTAATATTTGGAATTTGTCCTGTTGTTTAAAAAAAAAATTCCCAATGTAGCCTCAAGGTTCACAATAGTACAAAGTCTGTAATAAAAGATCTTTACAGTCAAAGAGATTTTGATTGTAAAATGTGTGTTTAGCATGGAGCCTTTTTCTATAGAGGCAGCATGTAGTTTTATTTTGATTTTAGGTGAATATTGCATCTCTTACAAAAAGCTTAGTTTCAATTTTTATTTATATGTA
>NW_024582596.1:767119-770069 GCF_018398535.1 Haplochromis burtoni | reverse complement strand
TTTTTTTAAATAAATTACAGAAATCATTTTACCATTTCTGAGATTAAACATTGCATCCACATAATGGGCTTCTTGTTTAAATATATTCTCATTTCTTATAGACCTGACAGTTAGAGATGGCTCTGTTACCTGGACCAAAGGGCTGCAGGAACCAGGTGCGTCCTGCCCTGCCTGGTGAGCTTGCTGCAGGTTGAGTGGGGTTGAAGCCTCGGATCGTCTTAACGTCAGCCTTGTTGTCACCTGCAGTGGGGATCTCTAGCACTGGAATGACAGTGCACTGGTCCAGCAAGCCATCAGATGTCATCACTTCAGTGTAGCCATCTTCACAGCCGCACACACCCGCCTGAAACAGGAAAGAGAAATTTCATAATGCAATCTGTTATATGAAACTATGTAAACGAAACTCTGAGCAGCAGAGATGTGCCATAGGTAACACAAGGAATAAAAGTTTCTGGAAGTCAAATTATTTTCAAACTGCTTTAAAAAGGGAGAAAAGACGGCTTTGTGGTGTTTATTCACAGCAGATACCAATCAATCAACATTTTTATATTTTCTTTTTCCTTTTTATGGTTTGGTTTTGGTATCTGACCAATTCATTGCATTACATGTAAAGTTGATAAACTATGAGTTTTTGAAAATCCCCAGATTAACTTGAGTTGTTTTGGAGTCTGTTTTAGAGAAGTTAAGTCTTCCTGATAAACCTGTAATAAGAACGCTGCCTGATGTCAAGCAGTAACTGCTTCCACAACTGTCGCAGAGCGACTGCAACGGCTTTGTTGCCTTGTTTAAGGACATGTCATGCCTCTTTTCCACTAGTACCTACTTAGCTCAAACTGACTCGACTCGACTCAGTCTACGTCATTTTTAATTACAATTGAGTAATAGTATAACAACCACCTAACGTGCATGGGGTTGTTATAGCAGTGCAGCCAAAAATCCTGTGATGTCACTTGCATGGGACAAAAACAACACACAATCCAGGGCATTGAGGCCATGATATACGTGCTGCTGCTGGTAAGTGTCTGGACTTCATTCCTGGACACGGTGCTGATTTTTGTGCAGCCAGTTCCCACGTTGCCAGGTTTCAAATTTTGATTTTTGTGAAGGAGTCGTTCTAATGCCTCAAATGATGCCACTGACTGACCAGTCAGTCTGTTGATCAGATCAATTTAGATAGTTTGGAACCTGATCGAGTAGGTCCTAAAAAAGTACGTAGTACAAAGTACTTTCACCTAATGGAAAACCCTCAAAACCAAGTAAAGTTGAGCCAAGTAGGTACTAGTGGGAAAGGGCTAAGAGATCTTTGCCAGTGGACTGAAAGTCCTGGGAACTGAATGTCAATGAGTAAGACTGGTAATATAAGCTAGGGCTTGTCTATTAAGGGCCATTATTAAAGCTTAAACTAAATTCTAAAATGGACAGGAAGCCAGTGCAGCTAAGCCATGACTGGAGGGATATGCTCATATTTTTAGCACCAGTCAGCAGAGTTGATGCAGAATTTAGCATCATGTGAAATATGTTAACAGAGACAGTGGGAGACTGTATAGTATAGGCGTTATTGTTAACTGGTAATAGTTATTTTTGACAAGAGAACAAAATAACATCCAAGTCTTTTACATAAAACTTAAAATATGGGTTGAGATGACCTCAATTTCTGGCAGAAGTGTTTCTAGATTTGAAGCTGGTCTAAAACTGATTTGGTTGCAGTTATTCACAGAAAGGGTGTGGGTCACTATTAGAGAGTCCTGAACCACTTGGCTGATAGTGACCCACATCTGTTTTCATACCTTTGCTCATGTGATTAGGCAGATGATCAATAGCGGGTCAACGACCTTCTTAAGGGGCACTCTCAATAGGGCATAAAAATCTGGGACTCTCCACCATTTGCTCTTAGAACTGAAGAAGCTTCTCAGATGAAAAGTGAAAGGTTTTCAAGAAACTTTAAAAAGTCCTGTCGCTTTTCTTTCCAAACTCCATAGAGAGCTTGGGTGTGTTTTTCATCATTGAAAATTTCTGAAAATGAAAAGTTGAAAATGCTGAAAAACCAATGCACCAAGTGCCAAATTTCAACCCAGCCCTTTGAACTCCAATTTTGATTTCTCAAAATTCTCAAAACACTTAACCATACCACTTACAGCTCCCAGGGACGTCAGTCAGAATGCTCTTCATAGACTGTAACTGTAAACACCAAGTTCAGGAGTGCTTTTAACTGTATGTTCTTATAATGAAAGTGTATCCATGACATGACATGAGATGCACCTATGACACACGTCTGTGAACACGTATTTCTATTTGTTTGAACTACACCTCTTCTGAGAACATGTTTTTGTGTTTGTTTTCTGTTGAAGGGCAATTTCACTATCAGTGTGTGACTGGCCTGACTCTTTCATACATACTGAAGAAAAGGTTTGAATTGAATTGACTGAAAATATTAATGCAACACTGAACAATATTAAGGTAAGTGAGAGATATGTAGTTCTGACTGACCAAAGTACAAACTTTTTTGATGAGTTGTGAAATTCAATTGAGAAATGCATCAAAACTAATTAAAAAATATGTAGACACAGCAGTGCGTACAAGAACAATGGGAAATGTGTGTGGGGAAAATGTGTTCCACATTTGAGAACTACTCAAAGTGATCAAGAAAAACTGAAAAATGAATTACACATATGAATAAACATGCTTTAACTCAGGTATCATTCTTTTCAGAATTTTGCTGGACTGCAGATTCTTCACTGCCAATTAAAGAACTGAAAGCATTAGCAGTTATTAATTCAATCTGATATTACAGCATGACAACAGTCTGAGGAAAGCACTTAAAGGCCTTCACTCTCTGAGTAACAATCTCCAGGGTGGGCCATTTATATGGATACACCGTAATAACATGGGAATGGTTGGTGATATTAAAGTCCTGTTTGTGGCACATTAGTATATGTGAGGGGGCAAACTC
>NW_024582596.1:716729-730458 GCF_018398535.1 Haplochromis burtoni | reverse complement strand
GGTGGTTCGGGCATCTGGCAAGGATGCCCCCTGGGCGCCTCCTGGGCGAGGTGTTCCAGGCATGTCCCACCGGGAGGAGGCCCCAGGGCAGACCCAGGACACGCTGGAGAGATTATATCTCTCGGCTGGCCTGGGAACGCCTTGGTATTCCCCCGGTGGAGGAGGTGGCTGGGGAGAGGGAGGTCTGGACCTCTTTGCTTAGGCTGCTACCCCCGCGACCCGACCTCGGATAAGCGGATGAAGATGGATGGATGGATGGAAATTAGAATTCCCTTTATGCAGCATACTTATCTTTCTTAAACTGCCTTTACACCACAAGACACATTTACCCATCAACAAACATATGTACTTATTCACAGAGTGCCTTTTTAGCACGAAGAGCGGGTTTAGTTGACACAGGCGGGGTTCCTCTATTACTATTACCTTCACTAGATCTCTGAATTCAAAACCACTACTTTAACTCTGGTTTCAACTATCCACTATATAATAAAGGCAACGTGTCAGAAACAATGTAAGATTTAGAAAGAAAAAAAAAAGACTGGCAACTTCATTCCATCCTTACCAGTGGACATGGGCTCCAAGCTCCCCAGTCTGACAACACACAGTCTTCCGGGCAGGGCAGGTGGCTCTTGCGGGCCCCCAAAGGCATTTCCTCTGGGTCACACAAATAGTCCTCCACCTGTTCAGAGGGCCCGTCTATAGTGTTCAGCATGCACCTGGTCACAAAAAGTTGAAGCAAAAGTTAGTTTCACAGCATTCCTTCAACAACACTCGAATATTTGAGCCTATTTTTACAGTCTTCTTGAAAGAAAGCTGTTAATAAACATGAATACATGTGGTCTTTGTAAAGTCTTTGTAAAGCTAAATATCTGGATATTAAACCAGATGTACTCTATATTGCCAAAAATATATTTTTTAATGAAAATGGTTTAACATGATGTCGACCCATCCTCTAAGCTATAACAGCTTCAACTCTTCTGGGAAGACTTTCCATATGATGGGTATTTATGACTACTCTTCAAGAAGCACATTTGTGAGGTCAGACACTGATAATGGACATGAAGGCCAGTCCCCACTGGGGATTTTAATCATGTGGATTTAAAATCTGTGCTTTCTAAATTCCATCAGCACATTATGTGTGAAATGATCAGGCCAGACCCGATCAAGGGAACGCACACCGCTGAGGTAGTGAAGAAAGCCCACAAGAGACTCTACTTTCTGAGGGTTCTCAGAAAGAATAACATCCCTGAGAAACTGTTTGTGTCCTACTATCACTGCACAGTAGAAAGTATCCTGGTATCCTTCTCCAGCTGCACAGTAGCACAGAAGAGAAACCACTGCAGGGTTATACGGGTCACCCAGCGGATAGTGAGCTGTCCACTCCCCTCATTTAAACAACTGCACAACTCCCACACTGAGAGTGGTCTCAGGAACATTAAGAAAATCCCTCAACACCCATCACTCCCTGATCATGACCTGTTTCAAAGTCTACTTTTAGCCAGATGATTAAGATCCATAAAGACAGACTTAGGAAAAGCTTTTATCCCTCAGCCATCACATTGCTGCTAAGATAATCAGACAATCTGATCAAATACAACTTTCATGTACAATGTTTACAATGTTACAACACCGTCTCATGTTACCATGTTTACAGCTTTATGAGCATCACTGCTCCCAATAAACATAAACATAATCCGGTCATTAAGTCTGACGTCACTAGCCGTGTCTGGGCCTAAACTCCGCTGCAGGTCCATATATCAAACGATCACTATGGCATTACTGAGAGTTGAAAAACTGTCTAAAGTCTTTCATCTTTAATAAAATGATCAGCGTTCTGCTCTACCAGGTGTAACAATTGAGTTTAACATCCAGGCATCCATGAAAACGGAATTTATGACATTTAACGGAGTTAGAAGTTAGCAGGAAGTTAGCTCGCTAGCTTCTATCTAAATACAATATAGCATGTCCTGACTGCGGGGTTTTGGAAACAAATTCAAACGTACAGCTCTGTTATCACTTCCAGCTTAAATGAAGACAGAAAACTAAACAGCAGTGACGTTTGTAGGGTTACTGAAGTTGGGCTAGCTGCTATATAATGATGTGCTACGTGACCGCTAGCGACACAGCTATGTTAGCATAACATAAACAAGCTAACTTTTTTTTCCACTGGATAAAAGTTAACGTGAGTGTTCTCGGTGGTCAGGAACAAATGTAATCGCATGGCAGGATGCTGTAAAAGGACCAAACTTCAGCCAGGAGAACTGAGATAATCCATCCACAATACGAGGTTAGTCATTCATATACTGCTGCATGGGCTGGGCTGTAGTTACATCCTAAGGTTTTAAAAACTGAGCTTAAATAAATGATTAGCGGTAATAAAAGCCGAGGGAGGTCAACAGTGATCACTGACTGTTTTAGGAGCTTTTTGAGATTAAATAAAACAAGATACAAAACATTAAACATGTTAACAACACAAAAGCCATATTAAACACAGACTACTTTAGGCCTGCAAGTAGGATTCGTCACGTCATCACTTAACGACCGGATAGGTTGTTGGGAGCAGTGATTGTTCCCAACAAGGGTTGTTCACATCCCTGCTGTTATTTGCACACATTTCCCATTTTCTGTAAACAGTTTGTCAGGTTTTTTAATGCACAAATATATAGCACTTTTTGTATATTTTTAAAAGGATTATCTTACTCACTTTCACATTTCTTTGAATTTGAGTATGCTATTTTTACTAACTGTATGGTAATCTTTTTTTTGGATGTTAAATTTGCCCTTACAGTCTCTTATTTCTTTTTTTCTTTTCTTTTTTTTTTTACTTTCGTTACTTTTGTGTGAATATGCATGCTCCATCTGCCTGTCACTTTGCTGATGGAACACCTGAATTTCCCCAAAGAGGGACAACAAAGGATATTTCTATTCTATTCAATGATTTGGACGGGTCAGTGAATACTTTTGGCAATATAGTGTATATATGGGTTATAACATCATGCACTACTATTTTAATTTTTGATCACTTTTTAACAATTCAGCACAAGCAAACACTCAGCTCTGTTTTTCCTCCAAAAGGAAGAATATCACCTGTTTAAAGCTCAGAGACACTGACACATGAATCTGTTCATCTTACTTGACGTTTCGGGTTTGAACACCTTCACCACAGTTGTCATTCAGGTCCACATTGCTGACTTTCCACACACTCCAAGGCTCTGCCACCCACACATACTGCCCACAGTCACTGAGGCAAGGCACCACCTCATAGACCTGATGCACATAAAAACACCAGTTACCCTACAGGCACAGATGCATGATGTCAAAGAGGAAATTTAAATCCTTCCACTCAGTTTTGCTTAAGTTTGAAAATCATACATTATAATAAAACTAAATACCAAAACTAACTTTATGAAATAATTACAAAAAGCAGCAGCCTACTTACTTGAGCCTGTAAGTGGAATCCATTTGTAAAAGAAGACAAGGAAACCACAGAAAACAGCATTGTTTAAGTTATTATCCAAAAAAATAGGTATAAAGCTAGAATATAACACTTTAAGTGAGCCCTCTCTCACCTGGTTGACATGGTCCAATTTAGGGCAAGGTCTGCCACCATTGTATGGTTTTTCTCGGAGCCATTTAGAGCGAACTTTGACCCCACTGCCACATGATTTGCTACAGCGAGACCAGTTGGACCACTCACTTAGTTTGCAGTCAGATGGACAAGGAATGATGCAGGCTTCCTCGATATACCCTGTAACCAGTCACATAACAAAAAAGCAGAGCAAGATATTTGACAGCATCTTGGCTGTACACAGTTTTAGGAAGGTGTATGGCAAAATAGATTTTAATGGTCTGTTTTTATTATTTGACATACAGGTCATTCAGTCTCAAATTATTGTGGGCCTTCTGCTCGACCATCTCTGGTTTGCACAAAAATCTTATGGTCCAAAGTTTGGACATATTAAATTGCTGTAAAATTTTTGTTTCACATATCCAATCATTTTCAAGATATATGTTTGTGAAAAATGGTCCATCCATCTGATGGACTAATGAGCAGGGACTCCTCCTGGTAAGACATGTCTGAAACACCTCAACTGGAAGTGATCCAGGAGTCATCCTGGTCAGATGACCGAATTGCCTTAACTTGATTTTTTTTTCAAGGAAACTAATCCGTCACTTGTATTTAAAGCCTATTCTTTTGTGACCATGGGTGAGGAAGAAACGTAGATTGATTGGTAAATCAACAGCTTCTCTATGCACGTGTTTAAATGTGTGTGCAAAAACTTAGGTTAAACATAGTATTTTCATAGTGGTGGCTTAGCTCACCGAGATGAGCAGGTGGCCATTTGCCGTATGGCTTTGGCCGCCTGCTTCACTTCACTATCTAATAAAGTCAGAACAAGGTACTTTCGAGGTTGTAGTGAAGTTGTGTTGTGATGGTTACTTTTCTCTATCTTTTCCAATAAGGTATGGTCTCTCCATTTCAAACTAAGTGCTCTATTAGGGTGATATGCCACCTTGAGGTCTTGGCCTGATTATTCAAGACCTTCTATTTGGAGAGAAGCATTTTAAAATTTACTCTGGATTTAAAGAATAGGAGCCAATATGGGAGGCATATAGTCTTTCTTTCTCTTTCTGGTACCGGTTAGTACTCTCATTGCAGAGTACTGTGTGAGGTAAGTGTAACATAGTTAAATAGAGTTGAAGTTAAATCCCGCTAAATGGGACATTGGCACCACTTACTGTTGTAAAGGTCACCCTGCAACATTCACAAAGGGCAAGGGATTCTGGGTAATCCTCAGAATAATGGAGGATTCCTACAAGGTAAGGAATGCGCAAATGTCGTGGGGAAGAAAAATCATATCGCAGGTTGTAACAGTAATACAATCTGACCCGATTATTTTTGTTGTTTAAACATCATTTGTTGTGGGTAATTTCTCCAGTCCTTATGTTGAATTGATGCACATTTATGTGAGATTTCTTTATTGGGAAGAGAGAGAAAAAAACACGGGAGCATAGTTAGCTAACGCTGTTGTTGCTTTTCCATTTAGGTCTTTACGCTGACTGCCCACGACAATAAATGAAAGCATCCTAACTGGTTGCCTTTTTGTTGTGAATGCAGGAATGTGACTGTGCCACACTGTTTAGAGAATACTCATTGTTTTATGTACAGCTCTGAAATATATTTCTGTATTCCTTTCATTTGGGAAATTTAAAATGCAGATTAATTGTGTTGAGGTTCTTCTATTTCGTTCATATAATTTTACCACTATATGATCACACTGCAAGTGTAAATGTAATCCTCAGAATAATGGAGGATTCCTGCGAGGTCTTTACGCTGACTGCCCACGACAATAAATGAAAGCATTCTAACCTGTTGCCTTTTTGTTGTGAATGCAGACCAGAGAAGACACTACACAGAGGTCACATAAGCATGCAAATCAGTAACATAGGCTGTCTATATGACAACCAAGACAATTTACACAGTTTCACTGATTGAACACTTAATCACATTGTCTTTAGAATAATCAGCAAATGCAAATATATATATCTTGCAGCTAACATTTAGCTGTAACCCTGTCAAGTAGAGACGGCAGCAGAGGTGAAAACAGCACAAGGGATTGTGGGAACTCCACTTCCACATCTGGACTCAGTGTATGCTGGACAGATCCAAGAAAGGGACAGACATATTGCTGCAGACCCCACTGACACTGGCAATGGACTGTTTATACTGCTTCCTTCTGGAAAGCGTTATATGAACATACCAGACTGAGACACAGCTTCTTCCCCAGAGCTGCGAAATCCATTTCAATTCAGTGATGTTTTGCACATATTTCTAAGGCACAGGTGGATAGTAGCATTCAGTTGTCATTTTATTTTGTTAAATACCAATAAAATGATAGCAGAAGTGCTGTTACGTGTCTGGCCAATGTGTTTATTTGGTAGTTAAATGAAAGGCTTCGGTTTGTTAAGAGGGAGGAAAAAAAACTGTGTTCACATTTGCAGTTTTGTCTTGTTATATAATATTTGAAATTAAAAAAAATCTACACTTTCAGAAATATTTGTGGGTGTTTTCTTGTTTGTTTGGTTAGTTTTTTGTACTACTTGAACACTAAAGTGGCACTCCAAAGAGATGACAGTGTTAGCTGTGGCCCACGGCTCATTTAAGTTTGAGACCCCTGCTCTGCGGGGAACGGTGTTAATGTGACGCCTTGGGGTCAGATTTAGTTATTCAGTCACAGAAAACTCACCGTGGCTGTTGCATCGAGAAGTCTCCACTATCCTGTTGTCTTGGTCATAGCACACCATGGCTTGGTAGCGGTACCCTTGGCCACACTCTTTGATGTCACCTTGTATCTTCATGCCAAGCTGACCCTCCATGCGACCACCCTCGGATAGGATACAGTCCGACCAGTTGCCTACAGGCTGGGCATTGTATTTATTACATGGGCAGTACTGGGTCTCACTTAGGGGATACAGCTGGTTGTTTTTACACTGGTCATGCTTTCTACTTCTCCCTGCAGAAACAGCAAAAGATAAACGGTTATCATCTATAAGAATTTTCCACTAGTGAAGGGTTCAATGTGGTGACCTTCACACACAGAAAAGTAACAATATGCTTTTACATCTGCTGAACTAACACTAAAGTTTCTGGAAGTCGGCGACTCACCTACTAGCATCCTTTTGCGGGTTCTGACACCCACACAATCTGCTGTACAGGAAGAAAACTTGGACCAGCTGCTGAGTTGACAGTCTTCCTGGCAGGGCACCTGACAGGGTTGGGTGAGAGATGGCATGGAGCTAGCAAACTTAAGACAAGCTTCAATGTCTGCTTGTCCACCATCCTGCTTTCGGCATGAAACAGCTAAAGAAGGGGAAAAAAAGGAATGGAGTTCTGCAAAAATGGACTTTTGTTTTTGTAATAGCACACCATTTGTATAACCGATAATGTGAACTAATCACTAATGGATTTGATTATCAGATTTAGAGTACTATATGTACTATCAGGGTTGGGTATCAATTTCGATTTCTGTAACTGACAGTGTTGGGGAGTAACGGAATACATGTACCGCCGTTACGTATTTAAAATACAAAATATGAGTAACTGTATTCCGTTACAGTTACCGTTTAAAAAGGTGGTATTTAGAATACAGTTACTTTGTTGAAATAAATGGATTACACTGCGGTACTTTCCTGTTTCATGTTGTCGCGGGTCAGGACTGTTTGGGTTTTGTTTGACAGCTACGTTCTGTTGTTCCAGGCGGCAGCGTTACGGTTGCCATGGTTACAGGGCGACGCTCTCTCTCTCTCTGCGACTGTGTGTTTCCTGGGTGAGAGAGCGCCTTTTCGTTGTTGTTGTTGTGCTAAGCTAACAGGCAGAATGCTACAAGCATAGCTCTAAAGAATGTAGCATCATGGGCAGTGTAGTCCGTGTTGCAGGGAGAATGGACTGCCATACACGTTATGGGTCTGTGAGCGCGAGGAGGGAGAAAAAGGGGAGTGGAAAGGTACGAGTTGTCATCGAGGAAAAACGGGAGCTGGAAGCATGTAAATATAATAATAACCACTGCAGCCAAGAAGAGAGCCTGACGAGCCCAGTTGTAAGTAAGCTATTAAGACTCGACTGTACACCGTGTTCGTGTTTTCCTCCGAAAACAATAAGTTCCGTTGGAGCAGCCTTTCAACGCCTCTCTCTGTCTCTCGCAAGAAAAGTTGACCCACACAACAAAGTAAAGCTATTTTTCGGCTACGAGCCGACAGGGACCCCGCCGTATTAGTCAGAGGTCCCTTTACTACAGTTCGGAGCGCGGACCTTCAGTAATAGTAATAAATCACACAGCAATAGTACATTCACGTTGTTGTAAAAAGCATGATAATATATTAAGTAATCCAAAGTATTCAGAATACGTTACTCTCATTGAGTAACGTAACGGAATACGTTACAGAATACATTTTGGGGCATGTATTCTGTATTCTGTAGTGGAATACATTTTAAAAATAACCTTCCCAACACTGGTAACTGATTAGATTCAGTTCAATTTTGACTCAGTCAGTCAGAAATATTATAATTCTGATCATTTATCAGTACATGTCCATGTTTTTATATCTATGTGTAAAAACAACGCTGACACTTGTGAGACTTCATCAGAGGTGTGAGCATCACATCAGAGGCCTCTGTGTCAAAGTAAGTGAGGATAAAACTCAGAACAACATGAAGAAGACTTTCCTAGCCTGGCGTTTTATAGCAGATAATCTTCAGTAGATAGAAAAAGGGAAGAAAACCATGAACAATATCAACATATGAACATTACCTGATGCTGCTGAAGTGAAGCCGAGCAAAGTTATAGAGGTCTGATTAGAGACACAGCTAAGCATTTTGCAATTTAGCATCATTTGTAAAGTTTTTTTCAGTACTGAACAGCAGAAATGAAGCTTTTCTTGTCCAAGGTCATTTTTGAAAAAAAAACCCACAACAACCAAGAAACAGCGGGCGACGGTGCTGTACAAAACGGTAGACCGGTGTGTAAGAAGCAAGCAAATAATGCAGAAAACAGAGATTTTGATGGTAAACTGGTCGCTGAGTACACTGAGAGAGAGAGCTGTGCAGGAAGTAAAAGCCAAAGTCAGAGGTAATTTATGACAATGTTTCTCAAACGTGAAGCGTAGTTTGGATCTTCGTTTGCTGCTGGTTCAGTGAATTTTGGTCAGAGTGATGAAACCTGCAGCTTCAGAATCTATGAGACGTCTGCTTTCAGCACCTGATGGCATTTCTGTGTACGTGCCGTCGGGAGAACGATCCACGCTTTGTGTTTACATCTTTGTGCAGAATCCGTTTACCTGCTCTTTAATCATTTGCTGTTTTAGCTGTTTGGTGGTTGTTGACACAGTTTTGTGAGCTTTAACCTGAGATTCTGGCATTTCTGGCAAAATACATTTATATTTAAAAATCGATTCAGGATTTTATGAAATAATATTGTTTTATTCAAACTAAAATCTTTTTAAACCTACCCCAATATACTATCTTTCCAGCTGTCACAGAAAAATATAGATGGGCATGATTTGATAGCAGAACTTTTTTTTTTCCCCAATTGCCACTATTTAAGGTTATCTCTGTTTACTTCTGTTTAATATCCACAACATGGTTATGCCTTATGTAAGTGAAAGGGTGCACAGTAAAAGGGTAGTATTGTACTAATCAATTTAATTAATTCAGTTCAGTTTTATTTATACAGCCTCAAATCACAACATCATTTGCATCAAGGCACAGTCCTACAATAAAATAATACATACAGAGAAAAACCCAACAATCATATGACCCACTATGAGCAAATACTTTGGCAACAGTGGGAAGGAAAAACTCCCTTTTAACAGGAAGAAACCTCCAGCAGAACCAGGTTCAGGGAGGGGCGGGGCCATCTACCATGACTGGTTGGGGAGACAGGACAAAAGACACGCTGTGGAAGAGAGCCAGAGTATACCATTACAGGTACCTCCCAGGGATCAGGGTGAAGATAACCGGAAACTGGCAATGGCCTTGTGGCAGGGGTGTGGTGTCTGAGGGGCAGTGCCAAGGAGGCTGAGGCTTAGGTGGAGGTAATCAGGTGGATGAACTCTTTTTTCCTTTTTTAGTGCCTGCCACCAGCGACAAGAGAGGAGAGCTCACACATTTAATTATTAATCCAGTGAAGTGATTAATTATTGCTAAACATTTGCTTATATGTTTAACATTTCCCTGACCATGACATGTTATTTTGTGATTCCATTTATCAGTGTCTACATGCCCATCCACTCCTCCCCCACTAAATTATTATGTTTGTCTCCAGTGGGGATTTAAAAGATTTGCATCTTAAAACAGTCTACAACAAAATTAAAATCGTAAACTGACTTTCATAGTTAGAACTCGTCACCAGTGACAGATGACACTGCCACTGAGACCAGATCCGATTTTTATTTCAATATTCCAGTAAGCCACTAATGACCATTGTTTCTGAAAAACTACAATCAACTAAATGAATGAGAAAGAACTGGATTCAGAGCATTAGGAGACTCATAATAAATACTATAACTATTCCTACTGTGTGTCAAACACTTGCCTGATCACTGACCACAGAATTCCCTACAAAAGTGAGTTCTGCAGCTTCTTCTTTCAGCTTGTTAAATTGCAGTCATGGAACAGCTCTGCTGTCTGCCAAAACATGCAGTTATGAAGACTGTCTCTGAAAAAAAATATGAGCAAGGTTTGCTGACTTTTCAAATGATGGTGCAGCTGCTGTGATGGGCTGAAAGGAGGCACACTCCTGAGTGAAAACATCAACTAACCTGAACGTCATTCACTGCATCATTCACGTGTTAGAACCTTTTGACCATCATCCATTATAACAAGTTACAGAGGGGTCTCAAATCAGCACGGGCCTTCTGCGTGACCATTTCCAATTTGCAAAAAAATGTTATGGCACAAAGTCTGGACACAGAATGATTGCTGCAAGATTTTGGCTTCATATATCAAATACTGTCCAGCACATAATGTTTTGTGAAACTGCCTGCCGACCTACTTTGACCATTTTTTCACACATTGAAATCTGAGGCAATGTTTGAACGTGAATATCACAACATCTATTAAAGATAACAGCCTGAAAGTTTTCTTTGGACAGATATATTAAAACATGCCTAATGATTAAAATCTGAAAAATTAATTAAAGCCCTTGTGCAAAGTGAATGTTGAGCGCACCCTAATAAAACACTTCACACACACACGAGTGACACTTTTTTAATGGTATATAGTTGAATTTAACAATACTACGAAATAAAGCATGTAGAATATTTTTTGAACATAAAATTCATAGTCACAAAAATTAAGATAATGCCATTTTTCACTCAAGTTGGATCAAGTAAATATGACAAGTTGTAGCAGAAAATCACAAACACTGGTAAAGTGTCCAAACAGAATAAAATTCTGGAATCTCCACATGGTGAAAAAATGAAATTATTATGTTAAATATTAACATATTGTTTATTTCTGAGACCCAAATAATTATTGCTGAGAAATTTTTGCTTCATATATCAAATACTTTTCAAGATATATGTTTTTAGAAAAATGGTCCATCCACTCATTTTCAGGCATATTGAAATCGGAGACAATATTGGAACATGAATGGCCCAAAGACTATTACAGATAAAAGCCTGAAATTATTACTTGTCTTTCATCACTTCTGTTTTCATCAAAAGGAATTTAGAAAAGATTCTAAGTATTGGCTAAAATACAAAAAAAAAGTTCAAGCTCTCTTAAAAATTCCCATATTTGAATACACACTACTATAAAATGATAATTACTAACTACTGTACTTTCCACACTCTAAGGCGCACTTAAAATCCTTTAATTTCCTCAAAAATCAACAGTGCGCCTTATGTATGAATTCTAGTTGTGCTTACTGATCTCAAACCGATTTTATATGGTACACAGCACTTAAAAATCTGTCAAAAAATGTTTTAATACGACTTTGGTAAGCTAAGAAGCCGCACCACTTGATGGATTTTCAGAGCATAATGGTTACAGTGATCAGGAGCCTCGCGAAGTAATCTGGGTCCTAAACTCCGTCTTTTCCGGTCCCAAAGTCAAACGAACACTGCGGTATCACTGAGAGTTAAAAACTGTCTAAATTCTTTCATCTTTAATAAAATGATCAGCATTGCTGCTTTACCAGGTGTAACTATGAAGTTTAACATCCAGGCATCCATGAAAACGGAATTTATGACATTTAATGGAATTAGAAGTTAGCAGGACTTTAGCTCGCTAGCTTCCACTTAAACATGATTTAGCATGTTTGACTGAGAGATTTCTGAAATAATTCAAACGTACAGCTCTGCTATCACTTCCAACATAAATGAAGACAGGAAACTAAACAGCAGTGACGTTTGTAGGGTTACTTAAGTTGGGCTAGCTGCTATATAATGATGTGCTATGTGTTGGCTAGCAACACAGCTATGTTAGCATAACATAAACACAGTGAAGCTGGAGGATGAACGCTAACTTTTTTCCACTGGATAACATGAGGGTTCCTGATAGTTAGAGACAAATGCAATCGCATGGCAGGATGCTGTAAACGGACCAAACTTCAGTCAGGAGAACAACTGAGATAATCCATCCACAATACGAGGTTAGTCATTAATATACTGCAACAACATGGGAATAGAGAAGCTGCCAGAGAATTCAACATTAATGAATCAATGGTACGGAAGTGGAGGAAGCAAGAAGAATGAGTTTAATAAAGTTTGATTTATCTGACTGCTTTGTTTCGCTTAGTGCGCCTTATAATCTGGTGTGCCTTATGGTCTGAAAAATACAGTACAATAAAAGTTTTCTTAATTTTTGTGCCAAACAATTTCATGCAAAAAAAAGTTCTACATGTTTTACTTTAATATTATATACTATTCAGAAGTCATCACTAGTTGTCTCTGGCAGGTGAGAATGGCTTAGATTTTTTCATATTTCATTTACTGCACACTTTTTTGATCTGTCTCAAATTACACATCGTGATTCACTTTGATTGTTTAAAGAAACAAAAAAGCCAATGAAAATGTTAAATGTTAAAACATTGCCTCAGACTTTAGGCCTGGACCAAATTGCAAACGAAAAACAAGTATCTTGAAAAGTATTTGATATGTGAAGCTAATTATATATGTGGGGGGGGGGGTTGAGATGACAGAGTAAATGACCCAGACTTGAGGTGGAGGTAAAGCAGGCCATCTACTGATTGGAAGGTTGCGGTTTGATCCCTGGCTCCCCCACTCTGCATGTCAAAAATCCTTGGGCAAGATACTAACCCCCACTCGCTCTCCGATGCATCCATCAAGTATGAATGTTAGTTAATTAATTAGAAAGCACTGAAAGGCATAGAAAACAGTGCATGGGTGAATGCAGAGTCTTGTATAAAGTGCTTTGAGTGCTCCAGGAGAGTAGAAAAGCGCTATATAAGAATCAGTCCATTTACTATGGTGTTATTTTTGTGCCACTATTCTGAGCGCACATAAAAAAAATATTGCAGGTGCAAGTGTTGCATTTTGAGAAGAAATGTATTTTGAGTGAAGAAAAGCTAAATTTAAGTGAACAAAATTGCAAAAAATGTATTTCGGTGTTTGCTATTATCCACACACACACAATAGCAGCTCCTCTCACTCGGTTTTTGCATTTGCGCTCGCTTGCAATGTGTTGCTCGCGCTCTCAACATTTCTGCCTGTGCGCGCTCAACTCTTTCTCTACACCGTTATATTTGTGCCACAAAACCAGCCAATCACAGACTTGGATGCAAAAAAAATCTGATTAGCTGTTTTGGTCTCCAATCAGCTCGAAATGACGAAATGCAATATCCCAGAATGCATTTTGTCCAAAGCTCAAACGAGGCAGTGGCGGAGGAACGCGGTCGCGCATTTAAAACGCCAGTAAGCTAACGCTAGTCTGGTGACAATTAACTGCAGTTACTGGTTACATTTATTGAATATTGTTGTTTTTGTTTTTTTTTCACTATGGCCGAATGTTAAATTAACGTTTCAAGAGTTGAGTGATTTGATTTCAGTTTTGTTCGTTTTGGATGTCTTTTGTTACTCTGATTAAATGCCAAAACGGCCTATAGGAGTTTTGAATTGCGTTAAATTTCTTTTAGAATATTGAAACTTGTTGCGCAACACCTAGAATTAAATCTGTTTTGTAAATATTTAATTAACCTTGGATAATGTT
>NW_024582596.1:708214-716200 GCF_018398535.1 Haplochromis burtoni | reverse complement strand
TGTGTGTGTGTGTGTGTGTGTGTGTGTGTGTGTGTGTGTGTGTGTGTGAGATTGTCCTCACCTCGAACCTGCAGACCTAGCCCACAGAGCTCCTGATTCCCAGGACTGCCCTCCCGAACAGACCATGGAACCAATTGACATCTTCGCCACTTATGAGTTTTCCATCTGTCAAAAAACACATTATAAGAGGAGTCTTGAATGAAAATTGAACTGGTCTACTTTGTTCATATTTGGCCATCACAAGAAAACATCATATTCAGCACTGCATATTAGCTTTTGGCAGGTACTGAGTGAAAAAAGTCCCCCCACTTTTTTTTTTAACTTGTGAAGGAGCTTGTTTATTATAAACATGAAGTTAGGATTAACAAACTTTATTAGACTGGTTTTAAATATATTGTATTATCAGATAATACATGTTATCAGATTAATATGATTAATCTATCTATATTAATGGGCTACATACCACGAGCCTTTACGGTGGCAGTAATTAATCCATGACTTAAAAAGCCATCGGGTGGCTTAGCTGCACCAATTTCCAACTTTCCTTTCATCTCAAACTTTCATAAAAGAATAGTATGAAACCAGTTAACTGCTCACCTGCAGAGGAACAGTTTATTTGAAGTGTTTCAGTCAGAATTCATAACTGTACAGAAACAGCTTTAGTGAAGGTCAAATGATCTTCTTGTAGCCTCTGACAGTGGATTAATTTCTGTGATTGTGCAATATCATTCAAAGGCACAGCATATATTTTCATTGCTTTGCAGACGATAATCACCTTTTAATTAATATGTGTGTGTTATCCCTGTGTTCATAATATAGTTAAACTGTAGGAATGTCTTAAAGATATAAAGACCTGGATGGCCTCTAGGTTTTTGCACTGGATCATAAAAATGACAGACACTTGCTGGCATTACCTTGACCTTCTGCAGCAGTGTAAGGGATGCTGGAGTCAATTCTGACATTATATTTATATAATGTAAATAATATTTTGGCTTTATGCTGCTACACTATTATCCATTGCTTCTGCAACACTGACAATAAAAATGCTTATCTTATGCTGGACTGTTTCAAATTTTAGATTCTAATTTTGGAGATATTGCACTCGTCGTTGCAGAGTATCTGTAAAATTAGAATCATCTTTTCTCAAAGTTATACTGAAAAACTAGTTCATGCATTTATTGTTTTATCATTATTATCAGGATTTCCTAAAAACTCCCTGGAAAGCCTTCAGTTGATCCAAAATGATGCAGCGAGTGTGCTGACGGGGACTAAAGGTCTCAAATAATCAGGCCCCATCCTATCTTTATGAACTCATAGTACCATATCATCCCAATAGAGCACTTTTCTCGCAGCCCACAGGCTCGCTTGTGGTTCCTGGGATATTTAAAAGCAAAACAGGAGGCAGAGCCTTCAGCTTACTGTAGAACCAGCTCAAGATGCGCTGAGCATTTCTTCTTTGCAAACCCTTTTCTTTAATTAATAAATATTTGTAATATGTAGTCTGGATTTTCACAATGAGTCCTTTGTCTCGTCTCCCTCCGCTCACCCCCAACCAGACACAGTAGTCGTCTGCCTTTTCCTGAGCCATGTTCATTTCGGTTGTTCATGTTAAGAATGGCTTTTTCACACACATTTCAACATAACATTAGTACTGATACAAAAGTGGTTCTCTTCTGACACTGAGTGAAAAAACACAGAAATGATGAGGATGGAAAAAATGTCCTCCACGTGTAAAACCATTCCTGTTTGGGGGTTTCTCATTGTTGCCCCTTTAATGCAGTTACCAAATCAACATCCCAGATGTTTAACTGACTTGATGCTATTCTCTGATCTAAAAAGTATTCCTTATATTTTTGTGTCTGAGATTTGATTTAAACTATATTAATAGCATTTAAATTCATGCATGAATGCGTATTTATTGAACAGGATCCATACCTGTATCCCTCACAGACAGAGGGAGTCTCACAATCTCTTTCCTGGGTCAGTACCTCAGGGCAGTCCTGTCCTCCGTTAGCTGGCAACTGGATGATGAGCCGTTTCCTGTATTGCTTCTTTTTAGTGTTACCGCCTAGGGGAAGCCACAAGAGAACACACTGATCCTTTAAACTGAAGTTACCAATATGCCCTGAATCTTTAACCCCTTAGCAGTCCTATTAGTCCCCTAAACCATCCAATGTCCCGTGGGCGGTACGTCCGACTGCTAACAGTTTAAAGCTGTTTTTTAAAGATAGGATGTATTTGGTGTCCTCTGAGAATATTTCTTATTAGCCTAGCTAGCATACTTATGTCATTCCTCACCCTGTACAAGAAGACAGCATTTCAAGGAGAGGCTAATATAATTGAGTGAAATCTCAAATGTCATCTCCATTATCTGCTCTATGGTATCCAATACAACCTGACAGTTAGAGATAATTGACTTTACAGGAAGTCCACTTCTATCAGGATTACTATATCAGGTTAAAGCTTCCAGTGATTGAGTTTGGATAATTTATTAAGGATGAAAATGGTTTTGGGATGCATTGCAGCTGGACTATTACTTCTAAAAGTAAGCATCTTATAAGCCTAATGCACACTTCAACGTGACCGAAGGATCTGAGAATGTAACAAACAACAAAGATGTCTCTGGAACATTCACTCTATTAAAGCTTGGATAAGAGAGATGAAAGACACATTGTAATTGTGTGCAGATTGAATGAAATAGAGTGACTCATTTGTTTGGCTTCTGGTTTTCCATATTTACATGGAAACGTGTTCCTTTATATTGTAGAATCTTTACCTTGCAATATAACGTAAAGACTCTTCAATATAAAGCACCTTGAGGGGACTGATGTTGTGATTTGATGCTTTATAAATAAAACTGAACTGAATTGAATTCAAGCAGCTGCTACATCAGAAGTGTCAGCCTCCACCGAAATAGCCCTCACTATAGCTATACAATCCTTTTTCATCATACCTTAGCTTAAAAAGAACAAAAACAACAATAACTGGACCGTCAAACGTCTTCTCCCACACTGCTTGCCATCTCCACTAGGTAACATCCTTGGGGATCTAACCCTGGGAACCTTTGTTGGAAGCACTGCATTTCCATGGCATTTATTAAACATGTCACAACATTCACAAGAGAACTGGGATATCTGATATTCCTTTTCAGTGAAGAGGCTGCTGCTATTATTTATCTGCTACAGCTAAAATAATGATTTGCATATTTTCTGTGCTTTATTATTGGGGTGCCTGCTTTACACACGCACATTCTAGCTGTTTGTGGCCTTTCTAACATTGTTAGAAGCATTAATGTGTGCATTGAGTCTACCTGTCTGACACGTTGATGGACAGGGGCTCCAATCACTGTATGGGGTGACAATACAGTCTCTCTTGCATGGCAGCAAACATGGCCTGACAGTGTCTGGACGAACACTCTCCGGACACCTGAAAGTACATCACTGACATGTCACACACACACAGAGTACCCTTGAAAATCTGATAGAGCCGCAGTGAACACACTGCACTGTAAAAACAAATTCCATGAAGTTTTATAACATGTTTCTAAAATGTCTACTTAAAATATTAATAAAATTTGTGGATTAACATGACAAATGTAAAAATTTCCCCCTTGATGATAACAGTTAATTGCGTATCGTTTTTTGCTGGATAACATCCTGCAGAAGTCTCACACATGTCTCCAGAGCAATCCCAGCTCATTCTTCTTTGACGAATCTCCTCCAGATTTGATCGTCTTCGGCACGGACCTCGGTCTTCAGTTCACAAACATTCAACAAGATGAAATCATGACTTTGGGCCTCATCAGTAAAGTTCACTTTAGTCTTATGGAGGCAGCGCTTAAAATCTTTTGCTTCTTACCTCTACCAGTCTTATTCTCATGATACTTCTTACTCCACTGTGCTCTCTAAGAATCAAAACTTGTTTCTCATGTCTAAACTGATGTTTTTGGCGTGATGCTTTCTCAACTGACAGCTAAAGCCTTGCTGAGTTTTTTGTGTATGTGTACATTGGAAGATAGAACAGAAATATTTCTTATTGCAAACTGGGCAGTAACGCGTGATCCGATTACTTTTTGCAAGTAACGAGTAAAGTAAGGGATTACTATTGAAAAAAGTAGTTAGATTATTTACTTTCCCATAAGCATGCCTCGTTGCCGCGTTACTAAACGGTGATTTTGTTTGTGAGAGTGTCTCATGACAATGACATACAAGCGTGCGACGTTCGTGGCAGCAACAGATCAACAATGGATTATATGGAGTGCAGGAGAGAGTACGACCATGCAGCGTTTAAAGCTTGGAAGTACTCACATTACTTTGAGTTTTAAAAAGTGACAAAAACATTAGTGTTGGCTGTTCACTCTGTGTGGGAAGAAAACCTCTTTCTACAGTGAAAAATTAAATTTCAAATCTGAGCGAGCACCAAGCATGCTGCCACGGGAACGTGACATTCACAGAGAAACCCCCGGATCCCGCCCACTGACATGACTGCTGCGGCACCAGGCAAACCTCCACCTGCTCCACTCCTGCTAAACAGGTGAAAACAGATTTAAAAGCAACAGGACTTAGTGCTGTTGAGTCTTTATTATTTATTTTTTGCAAATTGAGAGGTAAAATGTCTTCAGGAAACTTGAAGTCCTGTTCTTTTCAAGCTCCACTGACTACCAGGATGATGCAATAAAAATTGCATCAAGTGCAATCAGATTGGCGCAATATTATAATAAGAAGGGTCACATTATTTTTAGGTGCTTCCAATACTTGTCAAGTTCCCTGACATTTCGTCAAAAGACGTTTGTGAGCACCAAACGAGTTAATTATGAATCCCATCACTACTGCATTGAGCTTCCCCTGATCACCTCCTGTGTATTTAAGTCCTGTCTTCCTTTGTTCGTTGTCACGTCATCTGGTTTTCCTCCAAGTCTCGTCAGTCATCAGTCTCGTCACAGTTTTTGTAGTTTTCCAGTTTATGTTTTTCAGTTCGCACTTGCCCTGTTCGCCTTTCCTAGTTTTTGTTCATGACAATCAGCCATAATAAAGGCTCATTTTTTGTTGAAAATGTGCAGTTCCTCTCTCAGCGTCTGCTTTTGGGTCCAGTTCACAAACACACCGGTGAGCCCCGCCCTCACATCTATCTTTAAACATTGTCTGACATTGTTTGTTTTACATGTTGAACAATTTAGCCAGACTCATCTATCCATTTCATCTGGAGATAAATCAGAAAAGCATATTTATTTAAAATATCAGTTCACACAATCCAGTTGCATTGATGTGTGCATACAATGTTATCACAAGTGACAGAACAGACAGTCAAAACATAAAAATAAGACAGAAGGTGAAAAAGTCCCAGAATAATTTTATATGGATAGATATTTTTGTTCAGTTTTTGTACTGGTAATGAACTGGGACAGTTTCATGCCCTTTCAACTTCACAAGACGTGCAATAGAGTATTCGGTCATATGCCAAAACATGCTGATTAGGTTTTCTTACTTTTTGGGAGGAACCTGGCCCACATTCACCCGGACACAAATGACTTTGCGGGTTTGCATCCCCACAGAACAGGAGACATCATCTCCACGAGTACGGCCCACAGATGTGTTGGTTGATGGAATGAAAGAGTCTTCGATGCATTGTCCCCATGGACCAGTTTGCCAGTGGTAGACAGTACAGGGATGGTCATTGCACCTTCTCACCTCCTGCAGAGCACTGATGTTTGGACACTGGACTCCACCTGAGAAGCAATCGAAAATTGTAGCACAGTTGTCAGTGGGGTAGTATTAGTGCTGACAAATGACCAGGACACAGGAGTGAGGGTTATGAAATTAAAAACAAAATGAAATTGGAATTGGAATGAAAATGCAAAAATGTTATTACTATTTATCAACATTCAAATTCAGTGTCTGAGGTGGAAATGCAAAGGATAGTGGACTAATTGTGAGAGAGGATCTCTAACTAGTTTTTGTTTATGTTTGTTCACTTATGAAGGTCGAGTCAAAAAGGACTAACAAACAAACTGCAGTGACACTCTTTTCAGCACTTTGTCCCAGCTGAGCACCTGACACCTGTGTAGCATCCTGTGTTAGCATGTTCAGTCTTACACTCCTCCAAAAGTGCAACAAACTGTTTGTGATTCAGTGCTCTTGCCCTAATGAAGGGAACTATTCACAACATTAACAAACTACTTCCTTGCTCACAAGTGGTCACTACGGCAGGTTTACAGCTTCCTGACACAGCCACCAAGGTTTGTTCACTACTTAGGCAAATGTGTAATCCACTATACTGTAGAGCTACTTAGTGACAACATCAACTACAAAGTTATTTTTTAGTATTGAGTTACACAATGCCTCCTAGGATATAATACAATGCAAAAATACACAGTTCAGTTCTGGGTTCATTTCAGTCACTTTGTCCTTAAACTCAACCTTTATTATTTAGAATAGACATTTGTTAAATAAGATACAGAGCATCTCCAACTCAGTGCAAACATGTAGGGGGGGAGGGTTAGGGGGGGCACAGTTCTGCTGCGCTACATATATAAAATGTATAAAAATGTACAAATATACAATCTGGTGTAAGAAGAAAAAAGTAAATATGTAAATAAATAGTTTGTTTTGTATATACAGTTTGGGTTATTGCGCATAGAATTTAGTATTGCACAGTGGTGGTTTATAAAGGGAAATGGGAAAATGGCTGTGTGGGACTGTGTTATTGGTGTGTGTGTACGAGTTAAGGGTGGTTATGGCTTTGGGGGCACCTGTAGCGCTTCCCTGACGGAAGCAGGCTGAACAAGTTAAAAACAGGATGGGAACTGTCTATGATGATATTTGTTGCTCTGCTGAGGCAGCGGGAGGAATAAATTGTCCTCAAACTCAGGCTTCATCCACACGTACACGGGTATTTTTGAAAATGCATATTTTTCTATGTGTTTGGGCCTTTCGTCCACATGTAAACGGCTGATGAGTCACCTCTAGGTGTGGACGAGTAAAACAGAGATTTACACACAGTGGTCACGCTGTTCATCCGTCACTGCTTCGCTTTTTCGCTGATTTTTTTATTGCACAGTACATCATTGCATTCTGCAGCCTGATTGACAAATCTCCGTGCTGTGTCTCCTGCGCTTGCCAAATTTATCATGTTTGGTTTTGATAACCATCACGTCCAATAGAATAACAGCACAAAAACACCCATAACTATGACCTTCATTCGGAAATAGACACCTGCACCGCGAGGGAAAAAGGTGCACGAAAGTGGCAGGCAGATGAAGACAAAACGCAGCATAATAATACTTAATAATACTGTTTTGCAATCTGCAAAGGTTTGTACTTTGAGAATCAAATGTGAGAACTGTGACTAATGTTCATGTGTGTGGGGGGAAAAAGTGTATAAAGTGCGTGGCGAGGAGCTAGTTATTCTGAGACCCACTGCTGCAATAAATGAGGGACCACTGTATATACTTTCTCTATGACTATTGTTTTCAACCTGTTAACATTTAATACTGTATTGATACAATCGACTGATTCTGCAGCAGAGCATCCCCTGTTGCTTCTCCTGGCTCCCCAGTCCCTCAGCTCCTGCTGCTGCACCCACAGGTATGTAATTGTAGCATCAGATGTACAGCAGCACTGATAGCTTTTTACTCGGTGGGATTCCCTTGTGATCACCTTTACTAAATATCTACAATCTTGGCACACGCACCTGTGTGATTGTCTCCACCTGCTGTTGATCTGGCTGATTTCCCCAGCTGCTAATTAAGGCAGTGGCACAGAGCAGCTCACCGCTGGAACGTTGAACCTCCTGAGTTCGTGCTCCCGGCATTATCCAAGGAATCCCCTGTGTGTATTTTGCTGTGGAACTAACGTTGAAATTCTGTGTGTAGTTATCCCTCTTCTGGACCAAATCACAGGACCTGCCCGGGTGTGGCAGCGTGTGTGGAGTTTCGGAGCGAGTGCGGCTGAAGAGGAGTGCGTGTGTGCGGAGGAGCTGTGGCTATGA
>NW_024582596.1:680237-691272 GCF_018398535.1 Haplochromis burtoni | reverse complement strand
GGTGCCGTAAGGGCTTAACTGACGCACACTGAATTTAGTCTAACTACTGAAACGTCTACACTCAAGCTCACACACAACTAACGCAAACACGAACTCTACAACTCGAATTACTCTCACACACACTACTGAAACGCTCTCACACACACTACTGAAACGCTCTCACACACACTACTGACGTCACAAACACGAACGTCTCACACACACTACTGAAACGCTCTCACACACACTACTGGCTCTCACACAACTGATAGCTCTCACACACACTACTGAAACGCTCTCACACACACTACTGAAACGCTCTCACACACACTACTGAAACGCTCTCACACACACTACTGAAACGCTCTCACACACACCACTGAAACCAGAGGCATTTCTGCTGAACAGGAAGTTGTTTCCTGACAAGGAAACTGATGGAAAAAGTGGTATATTTCAAAACACTACAAGGATTTCTACTCAGCAACCTGCTAGTACAGCAGTCCCCAACCTTTTTTGCGCCACGTAAATGATATAAAAATAAAAAAACGATAAATACCATGAAAACCATAAATAGAAATGTGTTCGAATTTTTGTGGAGGAATAAAACCCATTACATAGAAAGATCTCAGCTTGTGAAGGGATACAATAAAGGTGGTATCAAAACTCCAGAATTGGAATTTATGGTTGGCACCCTTAGAATTAAATGGTTAAAATCTTGTCTGTCACAGCCAGACTCTACTTAGCTCCACATCCCATGATTCTTGTTTAATAAAATAGTATACAGGATTAGACTTTATTTTGAAATGTGATTTTGCGGCAAATAAAATCCCCATAAAGATATCAAACTTTCCAAAACAGACGTTGCATTTTTGGGAAAATGAGATTTACCCACAACTTCTCCCCATAATTCAACCTTATGGAATAATAGGGTAATAACACTTAATCAAAAATCAATTTTCAAGAGTGACTGGTTTGAACAAAAATATTATATTCATAACAGATTTGTTGGATGATAACGGTGTCATTCTAAGTTACACAGACTTTTCAGAAAAATATTGTCTAAACTGTTCTCAAAGAGAATATAACAAATTTTGTGAACTGGTCCCACTGCCTCTGCTTCATTTGATTAAAATTTTTATGATATACAATAATTTCTCATCAGTGCTCCCAAATTTATTGCTAGGGCAATGTCAGCTGTTTGATAAAATCTTCTGAATCAATTCATTTTCAAAATATAAAATTCAATTTCAATTTAGTGATGATCATTTTCAAACCATAAATTCAATTTCAAATTAGACTAATTCAAATTCAGTTTCCAAAAGCATTTATTCAAGTTACAATTCAGATTCAATCTGAGCAATTCAAATTCAAATTTAACTTATTCAAATTCAGTTTCTGATGGCACAGATTTCTGCCCATACTCCCTCCCCGCTCTGTTCCTGTGCAAATCTAACTACCGCCCCTCCCCCTTCTTCCCAGCGCAAAGCACAAGGCTCGCATGCAGAAAAAAAGTGCGAGGGAGAGGGTGAGAGAAGGGGAAAAAAAAAAAACACGGCTAGCGATAAGGAGCTGTTTCGCGTCGTTCACGTCAAAGAACCGGCTCTAAGAGCCGTTTCGTTCGCGACCGACACATCACTAGTGTGTTAGCCCAACTATTAGCCTAAAAATCAGTATTATATGAATCATGAGATTAAAACACACTTACCTAGCCTAGCATGTTTTAGGTCCTGCAATTGGTCCGTCGGGTTATTGTCTCCCCAGAAACACTTCCCTTGTGCTTTTGGAAATCTGTTTTTTTCCTGTTTCTGTTTTTTTTCTATTTCTGTCTTCTTTTTTTCTATTTTTGTTTTTCGTATTTTCATAATGTTTTGTGTGCTTCTGCAGAATTTTTCTTATTGCTGGTGTTTTGTTAAGTAGCAGTCCGTTTGGTCTCTCAGGGCTCCATACCTTTGTGACTTTCCTCCCTTCATACTCGAGTTGAGACTGATTCAGTGCAATTTATATTAATAGATGGTATTTTCCCAATACCAATTATGATGAGCTCACCTCTACACTTCCATCTTACTGTAGCACCACCCTAAGTCTGTCAAAGTTTCTGAACTTTTTCCCTAGCATTGTAAACGTTGTTTTAAAAATAAAAAAAAATTTAATTTAATTTTTAAGAAAAAATTGCAGTAATGTTTTAAAATTGTGCCTTTTCACGCTCTAGTTCTTGCCCTTTAATTTGTTCCTCCTGGTTAAAAGTTTCCTGATGTTGTAATATCATTAATTGTTTTTGTTGCTTAAAAATTAAGGAGCCTCCAAGCCCACCAAAGCAGGAACAGCCTTAACAGAGGACTCAGGACTGCTCAAAATGATGTACTTCCATGACTGCCTTGGGCAATCTATGCCAAAATGCACATCAAAATTTTAACAGCTGACCTATTGTCAAATCTTCCTTCATTTTAAAAACAAGGAAAAGCAAAGCCCAAATGTATGTGAAGGAGACTGTAATGTGGACATTTCTTTTTCTTTTTTCTCTCATTTGGATGTTAGGATTTATGATTGCGTTACGGAAAGAAACATAGTTTGTGGTGTCATGTGGTGCCTGATTGCATTTTGCAAACACCTGCGTTGCCTGCCGACTGGGCTTTTTTGGTACACCTAGCTTAGCCTGTCAAGACAAATCTTTCCAACTCTGAGTGAATAAAATTTTTTCTAAACTGCGTGATGCTAAAGTAGGTATGCTTTTGCCTGGTGCAACTTGTAGACGTGTATTTTTATTACTTTTTGTGGAGGGAAATATATTTCTTAATTTACACAGGAAACTTGGATCTAAAGTGTAAGCTGTAGCTATGCTTGATTTGTATTTAATTGGGTATTTTTGTACTAATATAATATTTGTGCCTGCAAAGCTATTTTTTAAAGAGAAAAAAAAATATTGTCACTGTTTTTGGTTATGTATGAAGTGTTGTGTGCACTAACTGCCTTATAAGAAGTTTGGTAAAGCAAATGTATTTATATTCCAAAGTATGAAAAGTATACTAATAATGGCAATGTTTCATTTCAACGTATAGTATGTTGACATGAAATAAAGCAAATGCTCTCAAATTATGGAAACGGCCAATGGGATGTGTTTTGTTTGACACGTGATGCACATGTATATATTTGGTGGCTGTCATTAAAGTTGCTCTCTCTTGGGGCGTGTTCATCATCCAAAATGGCCAAAGGCTGATGTCTGTTTATTCGTCCCTACTTATCGTTGGCGCAGTCTATTATTCATGTCAGACTTCTCTGTGGATTTCATTTTCTGCTAACATAGTAACTGCAACCTTTTGTTCATTGTACTCCTGTATTGTCAGACAAAGTGAGTGTTTAAAACACATAGCCTCAAGCTATTTCCCTGCAATCTCACACGCTTTATCACCTAAACAAAGCTAAACACAGGTCCAAAGTTTTGTAACCAAATAAAGGGTCTGGGGGAGTTACATTTGTTACAGTTCTAAACTGCACCCTCTGATGAAGATTAGTCTCAAGAAAAGTTGGATATTGTTGAAAAAAAAAACAACAACTCTCCATTTAATGCTGTGATGATCAATGGTATCGCTATAGATGATAAGAAAGTGGGAGAAATTACAGATTTTCTTAAAAAGGTTTCGCTCCACTAATAGGATCATATTAGTAGATGAGCAAACCTCTAAACTGCATAGACAGGCAGTTGATATAGTAGTACCCATTCCAACCTCCCTAAACTTAAAAACCTAGCTAAGGTAATTGGCAGGGATTATGTTCTCAAGGACATTATGGCCCAAATCAGTGAGTCATCCACAAATCTTTTGCCTTCCACAGCCGAGTTACTACCTGATTTAACTGAGACCCACCCCACTAAATCCCGTGTTAGAGTTGACTCCCAGAAAGTACCACTTAAATCACTTGGTGAAGTTCAGATCGCTCCAGCAATACACGTGATCTCAGTCCATCAGATTGAAGCATGTAGTGGAGGAACACATTGTAAAAAGGAAATACGGTACACTGCAGATTCAATCTTCGCAGAGGCTGCATCTGCAGGCTGCAAAATTCCTAAACTGAATCCTGAACCATACTTTAACATCTGGTGCTCCAGTGCTGAACTGATCAGCACTGATGTGGTCCTTCCATATCAAGCATCAGAGGTTGAGGAGAATTCTTAAAAACCTTTTATCTCCAGCAGTTGATGTATTAAAACATTTAAGCTTCAGTAGCTTACTTGCTATATTTCCACTTACCCAAATCTGATTATGGAAGGAGCCATTCAGCAATGGCTCCATTGACACAGTAACTACTGTTTTATATTCTGGAGCTCCACATGAAAGTAAGGAGAAGAAAGACAGGCTGCAGAGCTAGAGTGAAGTCTTGGGAAAACCTTCCATATCATATGTCATTACGAGAAATCTAAGATCTCTGTCCGATAAGATGGAAGAGCTAACAACATTAACCAGTCCGCACAAGACGTATTTCGCATCTTCACAGCAAAATCTCCAGTGTTAAATTAACACTGGAGATTTTGCTGTGTTGTGCTTCTCAGAGAAGTGGGTGAATTAATTCGTTCTGGACTCAAAAAGCAAAGGAGACTGGCAAAAGGAAGGAATTTCTACTGGAATGCCACCTCGGGTCAGATTTTCATCTTGGAAGATGCTGACTGGTTGACAGGTGGGCAGCAATAAGGAAAGTGAAGGAAGTGACAGTTGATACTTTCATTGTTTTTAACACTCTTTTTCACTTCAGGTCTTTGTAAGTTATAACGCTCTTATCTGCAGCTGGCGATGGGCCAACAGCAGCACACGAAAGAGTGGCCCACAGACTCACTGTACCAAATATTTTGAACACTGCCTCACTGTGGCAATACGGCTCTATGGAGGCAGGCAGGCCATCCCCAAGCTGCCAAAAACAGTGAATGTGCTAGACAAAGAGAAAGGAAGTGACACCTACAAGAGAAAATTGGAGGAGTGGCTTAAGGGAATAATGCAAGGACATTCTGGAGGGGTCTGAAAACAATCACCGGCCAAGACAAAGCCAGCAGAAGGTGCCCAGAATATGATGGAAGGTAGTGGGCTAACCAACAAAACTGAGTGTTTAAAACAATGAAAAGTGATCCGTGGTTTTCATGCTGTATTTTTTCTCTCTTCTTCTGTTCCTGGTAAACTCCACAGTTGCTTCGTTCCCTATTCTGACCCACTTGTCAACCAGTCACCATCTGGCCCATGCATATGTCATCCATATCCAGTGACATGCAGCTGAGATTTGGGATGATTAATGGTCAATGAAAAATTGTTATCCAAACGGAAGTACATGCAAAGACACAAATTTAAAATACAGTCACTTTAACGAAACAAACTGCACCATAATCTGGTTTATAGTTTTCAAAAGATGTGTACGTCTATTACATTTGCGCAATATTTCATCACTGTATGTGTATATACACATAGTGTGTATGTGTCCTTGATTTCTTTAGTGAAATCAAGGAAATGATAATGCTAGGTAAGTGAGCACTTTATGTGTATACAGTCTGTACAAAGACGTGGTTTGCAAGTTTAACTTGGACTTGTTGCTGATGTTGTGGGCAGAATACGTAGTCTTGATAAACCCAAAACATGATGGATCTGAATACTTGAGAAATTTATGATCACAAAGCATATGTGCCATAAGACAACTTATTGTAGAAACAATGGTAAAAGCATCTGTGAATAAATTTGCTGAATAACCCTTTACAACTTTACATCAATAATCCTTGATGTTGAAAATAAAAGCCTCCATCAAGATTTTCACTTGATGCGATATTTAGATTGACATTTAGATTATGTTTAAAGTTGATTTGGTTAAACGTTTTCAAATGTCGTTCGATTATGTTCAAATGTTAAATTTCACATTGCTTTCTCTTGTCCTTAATGGAAAATGAAAAACATGCTGTAAAAATAAGACTTATTATTAAGCATCCAATTTCAACCTACCCCTGTATTCTTAAAGGTGTAAATTGGACTTCTGTACTATTAAGTTAAACATTTGCATTGATTAAATATGCTGATGTCATTGCTGAAAGACCCAGCATACACAGAGGAGCTCAGGTGAGAGGCACATATTCATTTTTAATAGAATTACCTTTACCTATACTGTAACTTCATGAGTGCTGCAATGCTGCTTTGCTCTCCTTATACAGTTCCTACCTTCTCCTGCATTATAGGCGAGGATGGAACGAGTTCTGGTCTGTTTGCCCTCTGTGTTCTTTCCAGAGCAGGTATGGGAGCAGAGAGACCAGGAGCTCCAGGGGCTCAAGGCACAGTCCTTAGGGCAAGGCACCTCGCAGATAAATGGCATAGGAAGGATGGCATCCTGGCAGAGTTGTCGATCCACATGTTCACCTGGTTGAATACAAAGAGAGTTAAGGTACTGTGCCAAATTTAAAATGTGTTATAAAGTTAAAAGATAATAATAACATTCATTAAATTAAACAGGGCTAAGAAAGCAACATCAAATTTCCTTCAAAAAGTCACTTTAAAATAAAGGCTGTGAGCATGAAATGTTGCTTTTCTTGGTGGGACTGCCAAAATGACTAAAGGGAAAATTGCACTTTCTAATGTGGTAACTAATGTAACTAATGACCAACATTGTAAATTCTTTTGCATCACAGTTTTATTGCCTTAAATTAAAAAACTGAAATAAACAGCAACAATAAATAATTTCTGGCGCCACTCCGAGCTGGCAGCCAGTATTAGTAGCTCCGGCCTGACCGAGTCCTTTTTTCTCTTTCTTTGTTGTTTCGTGTTCTTGTTTTTATATTGTGGACTGTACTACTCCACATTCGACCTCCGAATTTTATGGACAATTGTGTTTTTTACCATATTTTTTACGGCATCTGTGTCCGGAGAGTGCGTGGAGGTGTTAGCCCTCGGGGTCTCCACTGTTCTGCCTACCGCCGAGCGAGCCAACATCCCCCGCGAGGTGAAGAGGAAGACACGCGGCACTCGGGCGGGGATCAAGCATCGCAGTAAGGTTAGGAGGTACCGGCCAGTGATTCCATCGGGTATTATGGGGAAAGTGAGATCTCTCCCCAATAAAGTGGATGAACTGCCGGCTCTAACCCGACATCAGAGGAACTACAGGGAGTGCAGCGTGATGTGCTTCACAGAGTCGTGACTAACCACGCTAACTCCGGACTCACACGTAAACATTCCATCTGATCCGGGCCGACAGAACAACGGAGAGTGGTATGAAGAGAGGAGGGGGCCTGGCTGTGTTTGTGAACGATAGATGGTGTAACGCTGGGCATTTATCTATCAAAGAGACGCTAAGCTGACCTCCTATTTGGTCTCCCTAAAAGGTCCCTTCATAAACTCCAACTTCTTCAAAATTCTGCAGCTCAAGTCATAACTTGCACTCCGTTAAGAGCTCATATTACCCCAGTTCTTCAGCAGCTTCACTGGTTGCCCGTAGAAGCCAGGATAAATTTTAAAATCTTACTTGTGTATCCATAAATCTGCTCCTTCATATTTGTGTGACCTGCTCACTGTTTCCCGCCCTCTCAGATCATCATCTGCTATTCATCTTACTATTCCATCCTCACGCCTTGTTGCTATGGGGAACAGAGCTTTCAGTCGCTCTGCTCCTCGGCTCTGGAACTCTCTTCCTCCAGCCATAAGAAATATTGACTCCCTTTCCATATTTAAGTCACAGCTCAAAACACATCTGTTTAAACTGGCTTATTCGCTTTAATGCTGATTTTATCTGTTGTCAAGCTCTGTTTTGCCATTTTAACTTATCTTATGTATTTTATGACTATTGCTCCTTTTATTAATTTTGTTCTTTGTAAGGTGACCAAATAAAATGTATTATTATGATTTATTATTATTAAGCTGTAAGGACATTGAGCTGCTAGCGGTTAGCATGAGATCGTACTATCTACCGCGAGAGTTTCCACACGTCATTATGATAGCTGTGCATGCCCCGCCTTCTGCTAACGCTGCAGCAGCCTGTGAGGTCCTGCACACTGTAACCAGCAGACTCCAAACACAGCACCCTCAGGCCCTTTTCCTGCTCTCTGGAGGCTTAAATCACATCTCCCTGTCGTCCACTCTCCCCACCTTCACCCAGTACGTCACCTGCCACACCAGAGACAATAAAACATTGGACTTATTGTATGCCAACACCAAGGAGGCATACAGCTCATCACCTCTCCCTCCCCTGGTTCATCTCCAGCCTGTGTATAATCAGGGGTGCACATAAGACCTGCAGGGACACCGGCCCTCGTGGACTGGGATTGGGGACCCCTGCCATAACAGAATAACACAACCAGATAAAGGACCGAGCAGACAAGGAATTTTACGAGCGGCAAATAGTTCATCACATAGCATGAGTGTTTCTGCGGAGGGACTCGCCTGACCATAAGTCCCCCAATGGAAAGTGTGGTGGTGGGGTATGCCATGTCTCCCAACTGCCTGGTGCACATCACCACTCCTCACCTATAATTAGAGTTGGTGGGTTTAGCACACAGGCAGCAAGCCACCCACTTGTCACAGCGATTGCTAGCTACCTGCCTGAGACTGTGCTGTCCTTAAAGTGGAAGTGTGAGCCTTGTCGATGCCCATCGTCATTGTTGCAGCACTGGCAGTCCTACACCCAAGCCTTGTCGCTGCAGCAGCTCGGCACAAATGCCTTGACACTGCAACAGCAGCAGTCACCACCCAGCACATCATCAGTCTTTCCACCTGGATCAGTCAACATCAGGACCGCACCCGATTCCTATGGCTAGGACAAGGGCTGCCTGGATAAGCCAACACTGGGCCCAAGCCAGAGAGTGATTCCCTATCCACTAGAGATTGAACATGAGCAGAGACTAAGCACACTACATCCATTCCAGTTTCAAGGCTGAGGGCGGTCAGGCCCCAGCCTCAGCCTCCAGAGTTAGCCAGTATTGGCTGTGCAGGACACTAAGGCCTTCTTCTTCTGCTTGTCCATCCACCCTTTAATTCTACAGTTTTGACTTTTAAATTTGTTTTGTTCTACAGCAACTTGCTCTGTTTATACTATCTCTTTCTCTATGTGTGTGTTTAAAAGATTGTAATGCTATGTTCTAAGCTGTAAGACTCCAGAAAACCACAGAGGAGAGTCATGGCAAAAGTGGCGAACTTTCCCTGGAATTGCCGGCCGATCAAATTTAACCCAAGAGAGTAGCGATGACTCATTCAAGAGGTCACAAAAGACCACAGAACAACATCCAAAGGACTGCAAGCCTCACTTGCCTCAGTTAAGGTCAGTGTTCATAACTCCACCATAAGAAAGAGACTGGGCATCAACAGCCTGCATGGCGAGTTCCAAGACGAAAAACATTGCTGAGTAAAAAGAACAAAAAGGCTCGTCTCAGTTTTGCCAGAAAAGATCTTGACGATCCCTAAGCCTTTTGGGAAAACACTCTTTGGACTGATGAGACAAAAGTCAAACTTTTTGAAAGGTTCGTGTCCCGTTACATCTGGTGTAAAAGCAACACAGCATTTCAGAAACGGAGCATCATACCAACAGTAAAATATGGTGGTGATAATGTGATGGTCTGAGGCTGTTTCACTGCCTGGTACACTTTCTGTGGTAATGAAACCATAAATTCTACTGTCTATGGAAAGAGAATGTCCAGCCATGTGTTTGTGACTACAAGCTGAAGCACACTTGGGTTCTGATCCAAAACACACCTGCAAGTCCACCTCTGAATGGCTAAAGAAAAACAAAATGAAGACTCAGGAGTGACTTAGTCAAAGTCCTGACCTGAATCTGACTGAGATGCTCTGGGATGAGCGATTCATGCTCAACCCTCCAACATGGCTGAATTACACCAATTCTGCAAAGACGAGTGGGACAGAATTCATCCACAGCGCTGTAAAAGATTCATTGCCAGTTATTGCAAATCTTGACTGGAGTTGTTGCTGCTAAGGGTGGCCAAACCAGTTTTGGAGATAAAATATCTGTATTTCAGGTTCGGGACCATGCCTACAAACACACCCCTTCCGGTTCTTATCTGTAGGAGCTGCTATCAGTCCCCTCCGAGGCCTTCCCCAAACCAGAGATCAATTCATGTTTAAGCCATTCACCCCTTTATCTACTAAAAACACTGTCAAACCTAAAACATACAGGACATGGGCCCAGGTAGTGAAATTAGATTTAGGGGCAATCCCTTTTTCACACAGGGTCATGTCATCCCCTTAATAATAAACACCTTCTTTTAGAAACAGCATTTTGTATTTAACTAGTAACAAACAAAACCCGAAACCATAACTCACAGAACAACATGCAGGAAAAAACATAAGGAGGTGACATAGGGGATGAGGAGTGGAGAATGAAGGGCAGAGAGCCACAGATATTCACCAAGTTACACAGACAGTGCAAGGACAAACAGAGGCAAACACACACTATAAATACACACCAGGTAATGAGGAAATGACACGCAGGGGTGGAGACAGCTGAAACTAATGGCATAACGAGACACAGACCTTCAAAGTAAAACAGGAAACTCACAAACTGTTTTGCACCACAAACTCCGGGACATGAACAGAGCACAGGGGAGAAGAACACAGGTAGGAACAATAAAACACTAAACAACAGAACCAAAACCCGAAGAACTAAGAAAACAAGAATTAACCCGAAACATAAGATGCCACCAATAATAAACACAAAACACTGGGTCTAACAACCCAGGACCATGACACAGTTCGACTACAACAACAATAGACCACAAACTCAGAATCCCAAGATTCTGCCTCCTCAGGCAAGAAGCTGACGAGCATAAAATGCAAAACTGCAAAACTACCAGACTGAGAAGCAGCTTAATTCCAGAAGCTGTGAGACTTCTCAATGCATAAATGGAGAAAAACTGATATTGCAGCACCTTAACCACTACTGACACTTACTGACACCATCACTTTATCACTGCTGGTCATCAAGGCCTTTTGCTGCTAAAGTAGTTATACCTACATTCTATATCCATACTCCATACTGGTACTCAGGTTGTTGCACTCTATTTATCGTATTATTTTATTACTTGTTATTCTGTTTTCTTAAC
>NW_024582596.1:665290-680217 GCF_018398535.1 Haplochromis burtoni | reverse complement strand
CTCTTTCTTTTTTCTTTTCGCTCCGGGACCGTGTGTACATAATTTTGTTCACCTCATGTAAACATGTGACGCAAATGACAAGAAAGCTCCTTGAATCGTTGAATCCTTATGTCTGTGTAAGTGAGAGGAAAATCCCTGAGGCAAAGTAGCTATACACTCACACTAGAACATGATGAAATTGGTCATAACAGCACAAACAATAGGGAAATCTATGTTAAATACAGTAAATACAGTGTTGGGCAAGGAGCATATTGAGATTAACCAGGATAGATGACAAGAATCTCTGCATCAGTCAAAGTGAAAAGACTGACCTACATCACACTGACTACAACCTAAAAAAATGATTCATTTACATCATCGATGTAGAGTGTCTCATTGCCAAACAATTCTAAACCACTGAGACTTTTACTTTAAACATATGCATTTCTAAAATGATGCTATCTTTTGATTGTGAAAAACACACAGAGATGTGAATGGGACGGCAGACTACGATAAAATCAACGATGGACTACTTAGAAATCAATAATCATCCTAAAAGGTGTAAGAAACATCCCAGCACAGGTGCCACACAGCCTCCTAAAGTATGATGTACATAACACATTATCACCCACCCTTAGGCAAGCTTTCACAGCAGCTTTAAACTCAGTGACAGTGGAGAAATGCCCCTGACCTTCCACTGGCACTGTTTCTGTGGTGATGGCACATAGTGTGCCAAAATTACATAAAGTATTTTTAAAGTAGACAATTTTAAGCATAATTGTCACGTGACTCTGTGTGAATTACACCTTCTGTAAACATTATCTTCTGTCTACTCAGAGAGACCTGACTACAGAAAATCATCAGTGTTTTGAGTTTTCTACAGTATGAAGATAGTACCCTGGGGATGTTTTGCTAGCAGAGTGATAGATAATTTATGGAAAGTGTCAAAACACCACAGTAGCTTTTGCTTGGAACCAAAACTTAAAGGCAATCTCCAAGCACTTCAGAGACCAGCTACTCCTAAAGCTCGGACTAGGATAAATATGTTCACATATACTCACCGTCACTATTGACACACTGGACCTGAGGGATCTGGGTTCCTGGTCCACACTTCTCCTCATTATCTGGGATACAGTCCTCCAGTTTAACCACCAGCCAGTCGTAGCAGCTCGGGTCTTCACATGGTATGGCCTCCACCAGGTGGGGGCAGTTTCCTGTCCCACCTGTTGGTTCATTGATGATTCTCCTCTTCCTCAATTTAAAGCCTTTGGGGGAACAACAGAAATCTAATGAGCTACATGATCTCAAACTAATAAACTATGGCTACCCCTGTGTGTAAGCTTGTGTACAACTGTAGCATATTTTTTCACCAGATGTTTTTTATTGAAATGTTGCTTTTAACAGTCCATTGTTACATGTAGCACAAGTGACTGAGATCATGCTTTTGCTGGAGCAGCTCCAAAACTGTGGAACGGTCTCCCTTTAGAGATTTTTAGTTTTATTTTCGTTGTTTTTAGTTGATTCTATGCGGTTTTATCTTGTTTTTTTAATATAGGGCTGTTTTAATTTTTATGTATTGTGTGTTTTATTTATTTATATTTGCTGTTTTCTGTTATTCTATTGTTTTTGACCTATTTTCTGTACGGCACTTTTGTCCTGTGCTGGGTATTTTAAAGTGCTTTATAAATAAAATTGGATGGATTAGGAGTTAAATTAACAAAGATTCAAAGAACTTTGCATGATGAATAATGCAATGCATATATCCATCACACCCGCTACTTCCACAAAGCCACCAGCATTGTGGAAAACCCCTCACACACAAGCTTCAATCTGCTGCCTTCTGGCAGGTACCAGGCGCTCACTGCCAGACCGCGAAACAGTTTCTTCGGCCAAGCCGCCAGACTCCTGAACACACTGGACTAACACACACACACACACCTTCATATATCAAGTTACTTTCTGCACAACCTACTGTCATTGTTGCGCTTTTCTATTGCATGTTTGTGTCTGCGCTGTCTTGTGCCTGTATTGTTCTGTTTCTTTTGCAATTTTTGCACACTTGCACTTTATGTAGTCCTGCGTTGATTGTCTGTTATATGTTGCACATGACTAATACCTGAAGACAAAAATTAATTTGGGAAATTGTTTGATCGGCAAGAGTTGAGGTGGGGATTAGGGTTGTATAAACGAAGATGAGGACTGAATGCTATACTCTCAGTCATCACTGACTTGCTATCTGCAGAGTGTATCATGGATGCAATAACTGAAAGGCAGGAGTGAAGGCTATGTGATAAGTTATGAATCTTTGTTTTGACATGAAGATTTTGGCTCTGTTTGTTTTTAATTTTGCATTATTCATTGTGTCCTAAAACCATTTCACATTTTGAAAAGGCAACTGTCATCTACTAAATTCAGTCAGCTGTGGCTAATTAACATTAATTAAGATGATAGCACTGCAGTTTTATCCAGGTCACATGTCTTATTCTTGAACACTGCTGACTGCATAAATTGAGGACACATAGCTTGGGACTTGGTCAAGGATGTCATAGGCTGTCTATATAGTAAAACATGATGGCAACCTCCCTCTTGTGGAATTCAGAAAGTGAAATGTATGTGACATAGAAAACAAGTGCTCAGTTTGCTGTTGAACACTTACTTTGATATAAATCTGACACTTTTTTTTACTGTTTTGACACTGTACTGTACCCCGGTAGATTTTACTGGGAAAAGATGTGTGTGCAGTGAAGACTTTCAGTTTTAAAAGGTTTAACAAAATTCCTTAGATGCACTTTTATACATAGTCCCATATTTTCAGACGTCCAACATTCAAAACTGACTGAAAAGCAGTTTCTTTATTCAGTCATTTAGTCAGTCACAAATGACCTGAAGTTCAATTCAAGTGTTGAACTATTTAGTGGCTGTTCACTGGAAATGTCAACATGAGGTCCAAAGAGATCTTGATGCAAGTCATTCATGAAAAATTGAAATAAACCTATGAGAGAGATAGAAAATACTTTAGGAGTGGCCAAGTCAGCAATTTGATGTATTCTTTATCCAGCTCAGTGACATTGGAAGGACACAGGAGAAGAATAAAGTGGCTGATCACAAAATACTTTCCTTGGTTAAGAACACTCTTAATGAGGTCATTTTTCAAATCTACAATCAAGACACACCTTTCTGAATGAAATGCCTTCATGAAGGAAAATCATTGGCTTTACAGTAAAATTTCGCACCCCTGGTAAAACCCAACAACAGGAAGACAAGATTAGATGTTAAGAGAAAACAGTTCTGAAAAAAATAGTTCTGAAAACAAACAAACCAAACAAAAATAAAAACATATGAAAACAAGATTAAATTGAATCACAAGAAGAAGGAAGAGAAAAGCAAAGATAAGGAAAGGAACGCCTCATGATTCAAAAATTACCACATGGCATGGACATGTGAAACCAACTCACTAGTGTTTATTGATGACGTGACTGCAAATTGAAGTTGCCAGATAATTTCTGAAGTGCACAGGTTATACTCAGGACGACAGCTGCAAAAAAGGTCTGACAAAGTATCTCAAGGGAGGGAATGGACTGACAGTGACACACGATAAAAGTAAATAAAGCCAGAAGGATCCATTTCAACAATTTCTAGTCATCCTTTTAATTTGATGTTCTTCATTAAGGCAGAGTCATGGTGGACACTGCTGTTCCAGGGATAACTAGAGATGAAGCAGTGACTGTGTCAACTCTACCGATGGACTAACATCCCCACGACAGCAGTCAGAGACCCATTCCAACTGTATGGCTTCTGTAATTGATTTTGACTTTATTGTCAACATCAAGTTTAACATTTGCAATACACAATCAAAAACGCAGTAAAATACTACAGAATATGAAGGTAGAATGTTTTGTACATTGTAAATCTGGGTAAAAGTCAATGCACTGCAAATTTTGTTGGCTTATTTGTTTTATTGGGGCACAATAACAACCGTAGGGCAGATGAAGGGGTATGCGATTTTTAAAGGGAGATTTCAGGAAAGTAAACCCTACAGAACTCCTTTGATTGGTCACTTTATGACACAATATACTATTGTAACCCTAACAGTATCTCTTACCTTTCTTGGCTACCTGGTCTTGACAATTTTCATACGTGCAGGGTCCCCACGTGCGCCACGAAGATACCTCACAATCAACAGGACAGCTTATGTGGCAGAGTTGGGTGGTGTTTGGAGGAATACCCAGACAAAGCTTACTGTCCACTGGCCGCAGTGCTATAGAGACACAGACAAGGACAAAGACACAGTGTTAATCTATGCCAAAAAGGCTTTAAGACATAGTTTAAAAACAAACTAGCTCATTAAAATGGTAAATGGACTTATATAGTTCTTATATAGGGCTTTTCTACTCTACCTGAGCACTCAAAGCCTTGTAAAGTGATTAGAAAGTACTCAGCTATCTGTTCAGTAAGTGGTGCTGAGGGTGCTAATCCATGTATTTTCCGCATATACCCACAGTCATGTGACTTCTACAACACATGACAGACGGCATAGTGAGTCCTGATTGTCAGTTGACCTCTGCTCCATCAGCTGCAGATGGCTGTCTGCAAGGTCGTCAGGCTGATGAGTCATCATAGTTGTGTCACAGCAGAACTCATGCACATACAAATTGCTTAGCCAAAGGTGTGTCCTTTAATAGCGTTGCTCGGTAGGCAGTAGACGACATGCCCTTGAGTGCTAATGTGGCAAAAGCTGGCGGATGAGCAATCCAGTCACTTTATCATGGACTACTGGTGGTTCTATTGTTAATATTTTGGGAATAGCGGGTAAGATAGAAAGCAGACATTTTCTTTCTCATAGTGTTACAACCACCACTGCCCTGTGATGCTCTGGGTGAGTGAACGAGAGCTGGGCCCCAGAGCAAGAGTTTGTCCATTTGAGTCACTCCTGTCATATCTAATTTTCTTTCTTGCTAGAAAGTTCAAAAAGTACTTCAAGCTGAGATCTAGGCTGGCTTAAGTTATTGATGTGATTTATAGACTGCCATTCAACAGTTATTCAACATCAACAAAAAGATTTTTTAAGTTTGCAATCTGCAGCTGTTTGGAAATAGGTCCAGAGGACCTCCTCATCTTGTGTAAGTCTACAATTTTCCCTCTTGGAACTTTTTGTTCTCATTCCAAGATATTCCATCTTTGCCTCTCTTTGTCTCCAAACTGCTCAGTTTGAACTTTACCTCTGATATACTCATTTCTAATCGTATTCCTCCTGATTACACCTGTTTTACAGGAGGAGATCACTGACATGGGTTTTCATCATCAGGCTGTCCAACCTCTCCCTGAATCGTGCCACTGTTCCTGCTTGTCTGAGGGCCTGCACCATCATTCCCATCCCCCAAACACTGGAATAGACAGCCTCAGTGACTACAGACCTATAGCTCTCATGTCTGTAGCCATGAAGTGTTTCTCAGCACACCAGAGACTGCCTGCCTCCCTCCTCGTTCAACCCCCACCAGTTTGCTGAAGAAGCAAATCAGTCCACAGAGGATGCCATTACTATCACCCTTCACAGAGCACTGAGCCATCTTGAGAACAGGAAGATCTACATGAGGATGCTCTCCGTGGACTACAGCTTAGCGTTCAGCAACACAATCCCAAACATCCTCATCACCAAACTGGGCCTCCTTCAAATCCCCCCTTCCACCTGCTCCTGGATCAGGCCACTCACAGAAGGACTCTACTTAGACCTAGTCCAATGCAAGGTTGTTATCGTTAACAAAAACTAACCAAATAACGAACACTAAAAGTAAAAAAACATTTTTGTTGGATGGATGATGGATGTAGAAATAAAAATAAAAAACGAGACTTTGTAAAAAAAAAAAAAAGGAAAACTAACTAAAACTAGAATGATCTTTAACAAAACTAACCAAAATTAACTGAATTTATATAGAAAATGTGTTTAGTTTTCGATGATGTGTGTGTCTGTCATACTGTCATACATTTGTCCAGACACGTGCAGAGGGTGGGGGTGGAAGGGGCTTGAGCACCGGCCCCTTTCCCGATGGTGCCCCAGTTTTCTTTTTACTTATTTGAACCATTGCATTAATCAGCAGCATTTGCAGAGTTCCATATTGACTTGTCTGATGCATACGAATATGTAGAAGAAATCTACCTACACTCATTCATTGCCCGATGTTGTAATTGTGTCTACTAAATTCATCTTAATTACAAAGTTACTCTGCCATTATTACAGAAGAAAGTGATACGAATGATTCATAATTGTTAAATATAGAGAACATACAAATAAATTATTTATAAAATCAAAATTATTAAAATTAGGAGATTTAGTGAAACTACGCACACTATTAATTATGTTTAAGGCTAAAAATAATATTTTGCCCTTTAAGTTACAAAGAGTATTTTTATTGTGTTCAGGGGGAGAAGACAGCAGAAGGAAATTTTATTTTAAGCATCAGTTAGCTAGGACTACACAAAGATTAATGAGTACAACGGTTAGGGGTATATGACTGTGGAACTCACTTCGTTATAATTTAAAGAATTGTATAAATTTACATTGTTTTAAAAAGTGTTACATGCTTAAAACAATAACTCAATATGAAGAATGTGAATGAAATTGGAGTTCATTGTAAAAGGATCCATTATAATTTTTTGTTTTATTTATTTTAATTTTATTTTTCTCCTTGTTACTATGTGGAGTGGTATATCCTGATTGTAAATTTGTTGTTTGGTTTGGGTTAGGACCGGAGATAAATGTTAATATTAGTTTGTTCCCTGATTTTTGGTTCCCACTTGTAATATAAATTGGATTGTAGATAGGGGGCGGGGTTTAATAAGAATATTTTCTTCTTCCTGCTCCTTTTCACACATGGTTGTAGTGATTTATTGATAGAAAGTGTGGTTGGTTTGTTTGATCTGTTGTACCAAGTGTGAAATAAATAAATAAATGAATTGAAATATATCTTTTATAGTTACCTGATATCAATGGATGTTCATCTGCCCTACATTAATATTTTTTTTAGAAAGAGCCCACAGGTTCATAGGTGTGAATGTGGGCTGTCTGTGTTGGCCCTGCTACAGATCGGCGACCTGCCTCTTGCCATACTAGCTGGGATAGGCTCCTGGGATAGACGTCTTCCTGATGTATGTATTCCACTTGATTGTACATAATCCGCTTGTTGTACATACTACTGTTCTCTGAAATGTATTCTTGCTGTTCAGCTATTTATATTTGTATTCCATCCACAGCTTGTGAGGTGAATCCACAATTTTGCTGTACGTGTGCAATAACATGGCTATTCTATTCTATTCTATTCTATTCTATTTTTTCCTTCTTTTTTTTTTGGCAATGCTGACACAGGCAATACATGGACTCTACAAAGGTTGCACAGGAAGTTCAGCCCCTCCATGTCTCCGAGCACAATCTCAAGAGCATGGAGGAGATTCTCTGTGCAAGGAAGAACAGGATGGGCAATCTCAGAGCTCCACCAGTGGAGTCAGTTCTAGATTCCTCCTGGTGCATGACAATACCTCAAATGCCTCTATGCAGGCAGTTCCTGGAGGATAAGGAATTAATACCATTGACAGGCCACCATGCTCTTCTGACCTAAACCCTTCTGGGATATTATCTTTTGGTCCACCCCAACACTGCTAGGTTGCACCTCAGATTGACCAGCAGCTCCAGATTTGGAAGGAGACCTCCCAGTATCAATGATACTGAAAATAGCTGTACATAATGTAATTTCTGTGAGACCGTTATGAGTATTGTTTTTTCTAACAGTTAAAATTCTATTTGTGAAGAAACTGATGAAGTCGTTACCAGTGAAGGTTAAAAGCATAACAGAGCTCTGACTCTTTGTGACTCATTCTTCTTTGTGCTGTGCTTCCCAACACTGCTCTGTGCTGCTATGCACCAGCTGACTAATAACCTTATTGCCAGTTCCTTTCCAGATGAAGATTCATTGCATCAGAGTTAGACAGCTATTATATATAGCATGCCACAGTTTCATGCCCTGTAGGTGTTGCATTGATCATAATGTTGAGTATTCTGAGATATTAACGTCTCAGTCCCACTGGGGTTTGCTGATCATCTTTAGAGAGCAAATTCCTACATTACAACAACTTAATTATCAGCCAATTAGATCCGAATTAAAAATCACAAGTTCTGCAATGACAGTAGCTCTAAGAAATTATATCACTGCTGTGGTCAAAAGCAATTTACTAGTCAGCAACAAAATCTGTTTGTTTTTAATGTTTTGGTAGAGTTTGGAACAAATATTAGAGCATAGTTTAATTAAGCATCTGTTGAGAGGTGTGTGAGGCCACCAGTGTAACATGTGCTCAATAGAGCTCACTTACCCATCTTAAAATATCGCAAGGTTTCAGATTCTTTTGTTTTACTGGGATGTTCTGGCAACAAAATACTAATAATCATACCAGAAAAAATTAGGCTAAGCAAAATAGACAGGTGGAGCTGGATTAAGTGGGATCAGGATACACAAAGTGACTCTAAGACATTCCAGTCAGTAATATGGTCCTCTCTCTCTTTGAGAGAAATCTCTAAAAAGGAGCCACTAAACCAATCAAAACCTTAAGATGGATAAAGTCACTAATTTACAGCATTCAATAAGTCACTGAGTTGCTAATACAACATAAGTTTTAATGCAATAATAAAAACTGTATGCAAACTGAGAAAACATGAATAAAGAAAGAAAAACACATGAAAGTATTTTTACCTGATGGCTTCACTGCGAAGTTCTACGAACATTTCTGCTCATTTCCATCTCCACTACTCATAAGAATGACCTCAGATTTTAAAACCAGTCTCACCAAGTTTGAACACAGCAATGATCACCCTGCTTTCCAAACCAAATAAAGATTACGCCAGCCTCTCTGACTGTCAGCTGCTTTCTCAAATCAATACAGACATTAAAATTATAAATGAGGCTCAGGCATCTAGACAAGACAAAATCATACCAATTCTAATTCATCCTGACCAGACTGATGTTATTAAAGGTAAACAACTTTTACTTATCAATAAATCTCACATTTTAATCTTATCCTCACGCTCCACAATGTTACTAGATAAGGATGTCTTCTCTTTGCTTCGCTCTTTACATTTTTCATAGAGCCAGTAGAGGATTTAATCAGACAAAATGAAAATATCAAAAATTTATTCAAACAGCCACCATAGACCATGAAGCCATTTTTTATGCAGATGATATTTTATAAAAATACAAATGTATAATTTCTGCATTATAAAAATATTAATTAAGCACACAACAGAAGGAAAAACTCAATATAAAAATGTATCAAATGGGATTTTAGATGCATACACTATTCCGAAAACACCCGTAACACCTAAATGCAACCTGGCAGTGCAGTCAAGACACTGATCAGCTACAGCATCTTCCCTGTTGGTTTGCCACATCCTGTTGTCTCCACAATGCTGCGTTCTAAGTGACTTGTTATCTGTCGAACTGCAAGGTTCCAATGTAGCCCTTACTGTTGCCATTTTTAAAGTGTAAATTACAAAATTATATAAGTATTGTGAAATAGAAGAATCGAAGGGTCCTCTGATAAATCATAAGCCTGGAGATGGAAATGTCTTAAGTTAACCAGATCAGGACCTTAATAATCAAAAATTATTTATTAAGGGCTTCTGACAGAGAAACAGTTGCAAAGTGCACAGAAAGAGTAAAATAAATAAGAAATTAATAGAACATTAATAGACACAATAAAATAGAACAGGTACTTTTAAAATAAATAATTCATAATTCAATGAACTAAAAGTAAGCTTTTTATTCCCAGGCCAGTGGTCTAGTTCAAGCAACCAAAACTGCATTTACTCTAATCCACTTCCCCCTCAGGGTCAGTTTCACTGACTGTCAGTATCCCACTTCTGTCCAACCCAGTTAATTTTGGAATATTCTCGATCTCCTCATCTGAACCTGCATGGCGAGGCAACACCGGACTGAGCCAAGTCAAGTTTAGCACATTTCTCTTCCCGTCTGTGTCCCTGGCTCTGGTCATGAGGATGTTGTGTAATGGGTGTCTGTAGTTCACAAGGGTGTCTGTAGAGCCACACCTTTCTTTTTTTGACCCTCCTCTCATCCCATTTGTAAAAGTACATTGATGTTTCTAGCAATATTAATGAATGGCTGAGTGCAACTGGCACTAATCAGTATACTCAGGTCAGTACATGATCTAATTAATAGAAATACTAAATCATAATGTGTTTTTTTTGGTTTTCAATAAAGTTTCGTTTTATTAATTCTATATTTTTGTTTTAAGCTGTTTCTTTTTCGATTTGTTCTTTGCTGGTTTTAAAGACACTTTCAGTCCAATGCTCGTACCTGCAGGGGGTTGTTTTCCAAACCCAGTTTCAACCTTGCAACCATGCAAATGAAACTGTATAGGATCAAGTGTGAAACTCCTATCAACTATTTGGGCTGAATTTTGTAGACCAGATAAACTAAACAGCCCTATTTTGAGTTGTTAGATCATGCCATCATGTGAAAATGACTTCTGCATATTTTTAAATTACACTTTATTATAAATTCAACATGATGTCACAAAGTTTTGGATGTCTTAACATCAGGTTTATTAATGTACTCTGGACTCTCTACTTTTTAGGACTGGGATTATAACTGTAATTTAAAAATCAGATGAAAGTTCTATGATTATTTTAATCAAAGAACAAAACACATCAAATGCATTCAGTTAGAAAGTTCTACAAAAAGGCAGAGATGGGGGTTGTCTGTGGAAGGAAAGCTCTTATTTCACATCGAATCCTTAAGAAGTGACAATAGTTTCAATGTAATTGATTTGAATGACAAGGACTAAAATGAGACAAGCAAAAATTCCTAATTTTAACATGTTCCTAAATGTTAGGAGCATACAAAGAAGAGGATTGGTTTTATAACATCCATAACAGGGCTGGAGCCTATCCCAGCTGTCATAGGGCGACAGACCCTGGACAGATCACCATTCTGTCGCAGACACATAGAGACAGACACCCATTCGCACTCACATTCACACCTATGGGCAATTTAGAATCATTAAGGCATGTTATTTAACTAATTGCAAGCCTTTCTACTGTGGGAAGCCAGAGTAACCGGACCAAACCCAGACGAACATGAACATGCACACAGAAAAGCCCCGGCCAGATGGTGGAGTCAAACCCAGGAACTTCTTGCTGTGAGGCAACAGTGCTAACCACCGCACCACCGTACATCTCTTTTTCTTTAAAAACAGTGCTCTGTAGTGACCAAGACATCGATTTACTGATCCACACTACTAGGATCTACAGCAATGACATCAGAATTTCATTCCGACAGGAGCATTGTAGTAGGGATGGTAACAAAGAGAGGGAAGGTAATCAGAACTGAGGGGAGAAGGCAACTGAGGCAAACACTGAGAACAGATACAAGTACCTTGGAATCGCACAGGCAAATGGGAACCATGAACAGAACAGCTCTTTACTGTCTTTACTTATTGTACATGTACAACGAAAGAGGCTGCTAGAAACGCCACAACCCCAAGTTGGAAGGAGACTGTGGACTAGTGATTGACAGAACCACTGTCCAGGATTAAAAAGCAAACATCTATGAGTACATCAGGAAAATGGCCACAACTGATCATGTGCTTAGTGAATACCTCAGACAGCAGAAACCCAAGAAAGAAGTGGGACAAGGAGGTCATGGAAGAACAGGCCCCTGTATGGCATATACCACTGGCAGACAGCAGAAGTGACTCATATCAAAATTCCTACCAATAGCTTGACAAAGCTGAACACAGTGCACTGCATATGGCAGCACAGGAGCATGCGACATCGATAGAGGCTGCCATCTACCACACCAGGCAAGACTCAAGGTGCAGGATGTGTGAAGATGCCCTGAAAGATTCCAGCACATACCAGCAGGGTACAAGATGCTAGCAGGCAGGACACACATGCAAAGAAACTGGACAAGCAGAGGAAGAGGCCTATAACGATAGCTGTAGCTATACCAAGTGATAGCAACATCAGGAAGAGGGAACACAAGAAGCTTGAGAAATACCAAGGACTGAGAGAGGAGCTCGGGAAGATGTGGAATATGAAGGCAATAACTGCCATGCAAATTATATCCACTTGTATATCTCTTCTAAGCCCCAAGATGTATCTAAACTACAGATTTTGCAAAGGTGATTGGACTCTATTAAACATTGGATGGCTAACCATTTTTCCAGTTTAATGGAGAGAAAACACAAGTCCTTGTTTGAACCTAAGGTTAAGGTAATGCAAACTCTCGGTCTTGCCATATTCACTACACAAAGCTTAGCAACTTTTAGCGCAGCTTTCACTTTAGAAACTTGTGTTAAATATCTGGCATTTATCACAAATACTGTGTCACATTCTGAACTGTAAATTGTTATTGATGAATTTACTTCATCATGTCTACATGCATTATTTATTTGTATTAGAAAAACCTCCCTCACTAAGTCTTCACATTACACTCTTGCTAATTCAAATACACCAGCTTTCCGTCAACGTCAAAGTCCACTTTAGAATCTTTTTTTGACTTTTAGAGCTCAACATAGCCAAGCATCAAGAACTTTTACAGACGTACTTTTAATCCATACGTCGCAAGCAGGTCCCTGAGGGCTGCTCAAAGCCTGCTCACTGTGCAGCATGCAAAGCTGAAAACTATATTAGACAGAAACTCTGCAACTCTCTCACTCAGCTAAAGATCATTTTAGCATTTTTGTTATGAAGCACTTTTTATATTTATCTTGGAAGATGCTATATCAATAAAAAATTACTTTTACTTACTTATCATTGTGTAGCTGTTACAGACTGAATTTGGAAATTTTGGAAATTTGAATTTGCGTGAAAACAAGCTGAGGAATTATTAACAAATACTAGACTTTTAATGGATAATTTGTTTTACTGTAAACACATTTAGAAATCCCTTTTATAGTCTTCCTGACCTCTTAAAGCACTTTAGACTATAACATTTATACAGCACCTGACATACGTGGCTTATTTACAACCAACATTGATATTTTTGGACTGTGAGGAATAAGCCAGAGTGCTCTGAACACAGCAGGGCTTGAACCAGGAACCCTCTTAATAAGAAGTGACAGCACTAACCACAATGCCACCATTAAATGCTTAAAACTAGTGGTGTACGATACTGCATCGCCGATACCAATACTTTTCTATAAATAAGGTGGATGCGTCATTGAATTGCTAAATCTCAATTAATTTTCATGACCTTAAGTGTCTTTTGTGATGTTTCCTTTTTTATTATTAAATAGTTAAATCCCAGGACATAATTAGGACAAAGTTTATAATTAAATAGAAAATGCTGTATTATCAATTTTTTTAGAAAAATCTTAAATTAAAAAGTGCACGCAAACTGGTAAACAAATTAAAACAAACAAGTCCTGTTGAGAAGCCCCCAAAGCGTCACGTCACGTGACGGCGCAACATCTGAACACAAGAGGGGGGGACAAAGTGTGCCTGCTCTGTGCTGACACAGGAGCGGTGAGTCTGGCTGTTTCGTCTTTCATCTGCAGCACTGAAAACAAGAGCGGAACTTAAAGTAAAGAATCGATCTCATCAGGCTATCTCGATCCGATAGTGATGACGACTTGGTATCGATACAGTCAATATTTGGATCGATCCGCCGACCACTACTTAAAACCAGAGTACAGAAAACCTGGCACATGCCTTTGACCAACAACAACTTGGTTTCAAAACAACATACGTTGCAGAGTTGGAAAGTGACAAAGTATAAATACTTTATTACTGTAGGTAAGTAGAATATTCAGCTATCTGTACTTTATCTCAGTAGTTATTTTTCTTGTTTTTTACTTTTTACTTTTACCCACCACATTTCAACACAAATATCTGTATTTCTACTCCTGACATTTTCAAATCAGGCTCATTACTTTAGGTTCAAAGGTATAATTTATAGCGTTATACTCAGTAGTTTAAGTGGGCCGGGAATGGGTGCAGGTGTCTGTATGTTGTAGTGAGCATCTAGCTTAACCAGCTCTATCCTGGCCATTTGTTGCCACTTCACTTTTCTTTTTTCGACCATTTTCGTTCTGTTAATGCAAATGGAATGAAACTTCCCAAAGGTGTGTATTTTTTTCAGATTTTTTAATTTTCAACATCAGCTCCTTAATAATGTCAATAATATTCACTATACACCAAATTGTTCCTCTTGGCTCTATCGTGGCCATTTTTGGCCAATTGAAACCCATTATAACCACCTTTTTTGATTCCTTGTTACTGACAGTACTAAATCATACAATTTAGGGTAAATTGCTTTCATTCTAAACTCAACACATGAAAATTGTATTTTTTAATGTTTTTTACCAAATTACATAATTTACCCATTTTTGGCCAAGCAAGCGATTTCATGTAATAATTCTCGTTTCTAGTAGCGGCCTTTGATGGCTTACCACACTCCAATGGACCAAAATAATGAAACAATTTTGACATAGGTTTGATCTTAAGGATCTAATAGTTTGTGTTTGTGCATGACATCCCTAATTTCCTTCGGGATTAATAAAGTATTCTGATTCTGAAACATGTATTTTCAAGATAGACTGGAATAAATTATGACACATCAAACATTACATAATAATGGATTGGATTTATATAGCGCTTTTCAAGGCACCCAAAGCGCTTTACAATGCCACTAGTCAGTCACTCTCACATTCACACACATAAGCTGCAGTGAATTTCTGTGGATGCAGGCTGCTGAGCTTTGATGTTTATGGGCTCAAAATGTAGTCATAAATATTTTGTACTTGTAAAAAAGATTTGTATGTGTAAAAAGAATTTGTGTGTGCGTAAAAAAGATTTGTGTGTGCGTAAAAAAGATTTGTGTGTGCGTAAAAAAGATTTGTGTGTGCGTAAAAAAGATTTGTGTGTGTGTAAAAAAGATTTGTGT
>NW_024582596.1:647987-655044 GCF_018398535.1 Haplochromis burtoni | reverse complement strand
GCCCGGGCATTTTGACTAGAGACCGGCCCACCAGGATAAAGATTGAAAATGTGACGTCATTCAGGGGTAAAACCGCAAAGGATTCTGGGAACTTGTGGCAAGAGGTACTAGCGCACGCAGGCTTTCAATTGAACTCAGTTACACAGCGATAAAAAGAAACCCAAAAAATGGCAAGAAGCTGTTGTATTATTAACTGCAATAGCCGGTCGCATGACAGCCACGGGAAGCCGACGGGTAAAGAGATCGTTTTTTTTATCGGATTACGTCGTTGAAGAGAAATTTTTTAAGCCATGTTTCCGAAGTAAGAGCCGACGGATGGTCTGGATATACCAAATATAACGTCTCAGAACACTCCAGCTCACATGGTTAGTCTGCTCCAAGCATTCCCACAAAGGTCAGAGTTTTGTAGTAGTTAATCGTCATTTTTCTTAACATAATTGGTGATATAGGTTACAAGCAAGTCTGGCGCTGAACAGAAATTGTCGCGCTATGCTCCTTTGTTTATTGTGCATAAATAGTGAATTGTCCTGACACAATATTGCGTTTCGCTTCTGTTATTACCATGGTACATTGACAAAAATATTTGTGAGACTGGTAAACTTACCTTTGTTCGTACGATGGTCTTTCGTTCTACACGGTGCATTTCAAGGTCCTGTACCCATCCGTCGGTAAACTGTACCTGGGCTTGTTGCAGTGACCTGAAGTTACTAAACTTCATGAGTGTATGCACTCACTCCAAGAACCGTATAATTATAAATCTGAGCGTGGTGAAAGTTGGGCAGCACGCTAACGTCTTTTGTCCACTCTGTGTGCTCGTAAGGGTCTGACCCTTTCACTCCTTTGATTTTTTCCTCGTATCTTTTCTTTGTCTTTTCGTCGAGTCTGTCTTTGTACGGACCGGCATTGTTCTCCTTTTGTTTTGTACATTCCTTTTTTGTGCGGCAAAGAAAAAACAAGAAGGTATTGGAACCGGAGAATGAACGTTTTGCGGTGCTGCAAATGCTTGCATTTGATGCGGTACTTGGATTGTTTTGCCACGAGTTCCCGGCATGCAATGCGCGAAAATCACGTGATTGCTAAACAAGGGGGAGGGTGCATCCGGCCTCCTCGGCTGTAATTGGTCCAGCCCAGAGTCGATCATGACCAATTGGCCAATCCAACACCTTTCATTATATATACCCTTCCTAAAAAAAAAAAAAATCCATCGGCCCATAAAAACAAAAAATCGCCAGCGGCCCACCGGGCAAATGCCCGGTATGCCCGATGGCCAGTCCAGCTATGATGGGGCGATTTTTTGTCCCAGTCCAGCCTTGCCTCAGATGAAAACTGGCACCGGGGAAACAACCCAGAGCTTCCTCCCCAGCTCCTCCAGTTGCAACAGTGAAAGATTTTGTTGTCTGTATTTGGCTTCACCAAAACTACCACGGCGATATCCCACATGCCAAAGCAACAGAGGAATGCGCTCCTTTTGACCACAACACACAGGGAACCAGCAGTTAGTGATGGGTAATAGAGGAAGCCTGGAAGCAAGAAGCAATCCTGGACCACAATAGGCACAAATACAGCTTGGATAACTTATCTTAAACTATTATCTTAAACTTAGAGAGGATGTTGGCACCTCGAGTTGTAGAAGGAAAACTAACTGATGGCTGATGGCTCTTTCCTCCAATCTCCTGGATGTCTTGGGATACGATGTCTTTGTCCCACCGGAAACAACTTCACTGAAGTGGGGGAGTGCTCTACAACCTACAAATGAAGAGTGATCCTGGGAGAGCTGGGACACATGCTTGTGACCTCAACAACTGCAAGACACCCTTGTCCCTAATTCCCAGCCACTTCTGCCAATGATCTCAAGATACAGTAGTCTGAACCAGAGTGTGACCCACACCCCACCATCAAAATGAGAAGAAGGTGCAAAAGGTGCAAAAGCGTAGTAATAATACATAATCTGACTGGTATTCAAAGGGTATAATATATGAATATGAATTATAGTTTGGTTTTCATGACTAGGAGTGGTGCTAATTTAAAAAATCAAGTCAAGGAAAGTAGAAAAATGTTTTAATATATATTAATTTTATAGTATTTGGTAAACATAAACAGGGGGTGGCCACGAACAAGCTGAGAGGGATTTTTCTTGTTTTTCTGTCACTGCAAAAAAACCCAAAAATGCATAAAACTCATTGATACTTTTAATTATTGCTATGCATCTAACCTCCACCATGGTTAGAAAATAAATCAGTTTGCATGTATTATTTAGAAAAAAATGGGGATTTTATGCTTTTATCCCTATGTAAATCATTAAAATTATGTGATTTAACTGGTATTTAAAGGGTTAAAATTATGGATTTGATTGAAATTTTGGTCTTGATGAACAGCACTGATGCTAATCTTAAAAACCAAGTCAACAAAATAATACAAGAAATTTCAGTAGCAATGCAATTATATACAATTGCGAGATTTGAGGTTGTCTTCCAGCTAGTGCAGTGGACAAACAAACTGGTGTTTAAAGGGTTATAAATTTAAAAAGTAATAATTATCATATATTTATGAAAAGAACTGAAGTTACTTAAAAGCTTTATGCAGAAAAAACATGGCAAAAACAAAACAAAACATAAAAATAATAAAAAATTACAGACCTAATCTGTTGGCCACTTTTGGCCACGAACAAGCTGAAAGTGATTTTGAACAAACCAGAGGGTTAAGAGGGATAAGCATAAAGGGAATATTGTTTTTACATTAAATAACCTTTCTACAACATTTCTAATTAGCTCAACAAACATCAGCAAACAAACAAACTAGCTAAAGTTCCTGACTTAGTTCCAGGGAGAAAAACAAAGGAAAGCTAACTTCACTCAGAAATAGTGAAAGATCTAAGAAAAGGCAAAACAGGACAGGAAGAAGAGAGGTTACATTTAAATGTAAGGGCTGCTTACTAACACTGCAGATTTAAAAATTATATGTAATGTCATGTGAAGCATCCTGCAAAAAGTAAGTATACTAATTTTGTGTTATTCAAATGTTGTATTACATTCTAGGTAGTTTTGTGCAGGATAAACAGGTTAGCTTACATGTGGTGATTTTTTACTGTAAAGCACTGTGTTGTGCACTGATACACTGTGGCTGTGGTGCTTATGGCTACTGTTGGGTTACATCAAGTGTAGCAGAGATTAATTTACATTTAAGATGATGATGCTTAGATTCATTCAGTGAATTCAATCATTATCCTACCTTTATACTGTTTATTATAAAGAACATATACAGTATACTATTAGTGTATGAAATGAAACTCAGCCAAGATTAGAAGCTTAGAAGCATCTAATTCCATCTTGTTGAGTTCAGATGTGTAAATCCACAAAGAGCAGCAGGTCAGTTGATCACAGCTTGTCCACTAAGAAAATCTGTCGGAGTTCATGTTAGAAATGATTGTGAGTTGTTGATATTTTCCCCATGCTGAGCCACTACAACAGATCTTTGTGTTCCCTCACTTGCAGACTCTCACTTTAACCCCTCATTGTTCTGTTCAGGTGTGTGTCCCCCTCTACCATGTAGGCAACAGAAAATAGTATTTTTTTTTAAAAATTCTCTTTTACTGCTTGTGTCCTAGGTAACAGATTCAAGTACATCCATTAGAATTTAGGTTTGAATAAAACTAGTATGCACTAATATTATATTTGCAGAAGGTCCAGTTACCTGTGCACAAAAATAGATGATAGAATTGTCTTCACTGAGCTACTTTTTACTTTCTTGCTTTATGCCTATGGTATTCACTTTTACTTGAGTAAAGAAGTTGACTCAGTACTTCAAAATTTACTGGAGTATTTCTTAACACAAGTATCTGCACTATACAATGTCTGTACTATGCATGCCACCTCTGTTGAAATAGCATGCATATATAAAAAAATTAGTATGAGAATTACAACACAAAACGCTTTCTCAATCTAAGCAACACTTCAAGTAATACACAGTGTTGTCATTCAGACAGATATTTTCCATTCATTCTGTTCCTTTGCTGTTTGCTTGTCTTACCTTTGAAATCAGTTCTTGTAAGGATGATAGTGGTTTTAAGATATAATGAAACAAGCCTTAATCAGACAATGAAACCGGATGGAGGTTAATTTTGAAAAAGACCAATGCAATGACAACATTTACCTTCTCAGGAGTGTTTTTGTTTAATAAAACAGAAAAATTACCTTCTTTGCTCCTGAGAGGACTAAGGTTTGATGGTGTGTCAGTGCTGGCTTGCACACAGTACACCTCCCGAGTCTGAGTACCACCTCCACACATTCCTGTATGGTTTCCACGTCGGCGGTCCTGCTGGCTCAGTAGCATGTCCACCTTGCACTCTGTCCATTCTGTGGTCTTCCAGCTGTACCTGCGGATGTGTGACAACAAGAAGAATATATAGGTATAGCTCCTTTGTGAATCAATAAATAAACTGATAACATGGAACAACATTTTTGCTCATTATTTTCTAAGAAAGATGCAGATGCAAGCAAAAACTATCAAACTGTGAAGGTGAAGTACAGCTATTGAGACCATTAAACAGCGAGTCGCACAGCCTACTTGATAATAGGCTTCATTTTCTGACTATCACACATACTTTCAGCTTTAAGGAGCTGAGCAGGTCTTCTGTGCCATTGACAAGTTGCTGCTTGACTTCCTGCAGCGACTGCTGACATATCAATTTAGTGTTTCTGACAATGAAACAACGGTCAGAATAGAATCAAATCAAACTAGCACATGACTTCCAGTAAATATATGGTTTATAAAAAAATGTGTAAACATGCATCATGAAGGGGCTCATAGAGACCACAACAGTTTTCAATGAAGTGTACAATAAGAGTAAAATTGCTGTATATTATTTATATAGGTGTGTGAGTTGATTAGAGTATTATGTGAAGGTAATCCTTTAAATAAGGAAAGAAGAAAAGAAAAAGGTGCTAGCAGAGAGATTTGAAAGTAATTAGAAAAAGGAAAACATTTTTGAAAATGACAGAAAGGAAGAGAATAACTGTAACTAAAGTGGAGTGAGTGTCATGGTCCCCGTGCCTGTGCAGCCGGCCCCGCAAGGCTACATGTGTTTTTGTTTACTCTCCCTTTCTCTTGCCGCTCCGCCTGGGCGGAGCTCACTGCGGGCTCCCGCCCTTGGCCCTCACACCTGTTGCCCGTCAGGCTGCCATTATGTGGCTGCCATTTAAGGCCGAGACGCAGTCTCAACGCTGGATGATTGTGTGAGACACATTAGTGAGCCTCTAGCCTCAGTGAAGTTTCCGTGTGTAAATCTGTGATTCTGCGTAACCGATCTCTCTTGTGAGTAGTTTTCCTGGACCCGTAACCTACCCGCTGTGTGGACATGTGTGAAGAAGAGAGCATGTGTGAGAGAGCTTCCCCTTCTCGGATTTTCCCCCTGGACCCTAGTAACTCCGAATTTCCCCCACTGTATATATTTTGCACCTGATGATTGTGTAAATAAAACTGAACTCTGCTCTGCGCTTGAGTCCCCGCCATCGCTTGTGACAGTGAGCTGATCCTGAGATCATTTGGATCAAATGATGCTCCACCCCATATGGCAGTGCAGATGTAGGCCTTAAGCAATTAATGATCCAGTAAGTGTGACTAGAAACAGAAAATGTAAAAGAGAAAATCTTGCTAAGCACCAATGAGGGTGCCCTCCAGTGGACTAATCGACTATAAGTGATTCATGAGTTAATAATAAGTATAACTAGAAGCAAAAACCTTAAGACCACGCATGTATAAGCAAAACAAGAAATTAGATGTGACCGAGCATGCTTGAATGTGGACATTGTTAGGGATAGTAATGTTTATATAGGAGCACTGACTGTGATTGCTGAAATTAACAATCTATAATCTACGGGCAGTGGTGAATAATATATTGGTGATACAATGTAATCAGGACAAAACTGATAACAAAGTTATGAATAAACGACCAGAATAAATAAATAAATAAATAAATAAATAAATAAATAAATAAGGCAAATTAAACAGGATATGGTATAAATGCAATAAAAAATAGACAGGCTAAATACTGTACTATGTAAACTCATATTAAACAATAATGGGATATCTATAAAGAAAAAAGGGAAGTAGCAGTAAAGATGAAATCATTGCCTGAATATAAACTCAAAACAAACAGAAACTCAAGGAATGAGAACATTTTTGGGTTTAGTATTGAAGTATCAAGATGATGCTTTGGTAAACACATCACTGCAGACGTGTTTGCCAAAGCCAAGCTGCAGTAATCGAGCAGATTGTGTAATCAGCCACACTCACAGCAGCCCTAGAGTTAAATCCATTTTTGGGAATTCCAGAGGTTTTTGGAATGAAGAAGTAAATAGCAGCATGTGAACAGCTTTTCCTACACTAACACAGTGTCTGATAGTCAGAAAGGTGAATGACCCCATAATTCTAAATGTTCCAGGAAGTTTGGCTCCTTGGTCACAGGAGAGGAAAGCCTGGTTAAGAGCACAGAAGCATCTTGTGACAGCAGAGTGGCTGAAGAGCTGTCGGCATTGAAGGACTGGATGGAGTACACAAGGAGCGAAAAAATGAATGCTGACCAAATAGCAGGCAGAGCTGACCAACTGGAAAATGAAATCAGAGAAACAATGGAAGCTGAGAAACAACCAGATAGAATAGATCTGCACGTGTACCATACACACCCTATTTGCTAGAGAAATTAATAAACCAGAGATGTTGGAAGAAATTTCTGGCACATGTAAAAAGTGTGGTCGAGGGGATGCAAAATGAGAGAGCTGGAGCAAAATTCAGCCCCTGTGCCATCCCTCACCAGATCTGGGGGTCCAAAGGCTCATTGAGTGGAACATGAAAGAAAACTCTCTCCAAAAAGAAAAGCAACTACATAAACACATCCTTCACTTTCCCAATGACTTTTCTCATCACAGAGTGAATCATTTTAAAGATCCATTAATGAATCAAAATAATAATCATTGGTGCCAGAAGGAAGTCCTTTTGATCACTCTTCTGGCTCAAAAGATCCTACAGCTCCCTCTTCACCACGACGGACCGGTGCAGCGTC
>NW_024582596.1:621501-635373 GCF_018398535.1 Haplochromis burtoni | reverse complement strand
ACGTAAAATGATTGGCTAGAAGTGTATCACAGCTCAGGAAAAAAAAGCACCGAAATAAAGCACCAAAATGTGCGCTGCTTTTCGGTCTGGTTACTACCGTTGATGTCAGAACCGGTGCCATCATGGCACCGGACACCGGTACCCATCCCTAGTCCCATGTGGGAATCTGCTCTGAAAGTACTTGAGTGGATTCTACCTGAAAATAAAAAAATTCATGTTTCAGCAGCAGTGATTGGTACCATTAGAATATTGATAAATGTTTGTGATGGCAGTCAAGATCCTGGTGAGTAAGAAAACCATGGAAATTACTCTACAGCAAGCAATAGGTATCCGCCCTCTATTGAAGTGTTAATAAATCATAAGTTTCTGCAATACACCAATTTTTAGCAATTCAACATCCTGACTCCAAGACTATTGTTTGGTCCGTTGCCTCAGAGCAATCAATGCATCATGAATCACTGCTTCACACTGGTGTTTCTGATGCTCAGCTGTATACTGTGATTGATTTGTGTTCAGCTTTTTTCATTTACCCTTGCACTGTCGTGTGAAGGCTGTGTCCAGGCAGGAAAAGGACCCAAAGTGCAGACTCACGGCAGGCAATAGTGCACTCCAAAACTCAGCTTTTATTGCTGGATGAAAAAACTGGGTCGACGACCCAGGCACCCTAACATGCACCTTGATTCACAAATTCTCTTTGGACAGTAGTACACCTATACCACCTGACCTAGGTTTGAATTGCAATTCAGCCAACAAAAACACACAGAAGTGTCTTGGTAGACAACTTTGTGGTAAAAGGATGCTGATGACTGTCAGATCTATGTCCCTTTAAAGAAAAAAGGCACATACTCTACACAGCCATTACTTCAGTGTCTCGATGACATTGAGGCTTGGATGTCTGTTAACTTTTTAAAATTCAATAATAAAAAAACAGAGGTGATGGTTTTTGGTAGCCCCACCGAGACCCCCGATGTGTATTTAGATACCTTGGCACAGTATGTTAAACTAGCTGTCACAACCCTGGGGGTCAAAGTGGACTGTGATCTGAAGTTTGAAAATCAGATTAAGGCAGTGATAAAAAGCTAGCTTCTTTCAGCTCAGGCAGCTTGCAAAAAAAAGCCATTAGGACACATTTCCCCTATTTTAGCTTCACTTCACTGGCTGCCCATTTCTTTTAGGATTCAATTTAAAATTCTTTTATTTGCTTTTAAAGCTCTCCGTGGCCTAGGCCCATCTTATCTCTCTGAGCAGCTACAGCCTTATACACCCACCCGCTCTCTCAGGTCAGCTGATCAGCTGCTCCTGAATGTACTCAGGACTGGGCGTAAATTTAGAGGAGATCGTGCTTTTGCTGTAGCAGCTCCCAATCTCCCTTTAGAGATTAGACAGGCCACTTCCCTGCCTGTTTCTTTACCCTGGCCTTTGACACCACGTGAGATGTGGGTTTTTAGTTTTATTTTAGTTGTTTTTAGTTGATTCTTTGCTGTTTTATCTTGTTTTCTTTTTTAATATAGGGCTGTTTTAATTTTTATGTATTATGTGTTTGTTTATTTATTTTTGGTGCTTTCTTTTATTCTACTGTTTTAACTTATTTTCTGTACAGCACTTTGGTCCTGTGCTGGCCATTTTAAAGTGCTATATAGATCAAACTGGATTGGATTGGAAAGGAGGCTAATTGCTCCTTCCCAAACAGAAGCTGTGACCAAAGCGCCCAAACAGTTAACCATGGGCCAGGTGTTTTCTTTCCTGTGAATGGCAGAATATAGCCGCCTGTGGATCAGCTATAATATGGACAATAAGTCGAAGCAACAATAAAGCCAAGCTGCAATGGACAGAAGGTGCAGAAGGAGTCTTTGAGGCACTGAAGAAAGATATATAGTCTACCCCATCACTGGGCAATGGTTACTGATTAGTTTAAACCAATATATAAATGAAACTGAATGAAATTGAAATGCTGTACTCATGCGAGACACCCCCATGTATGAAGCCTCTAGCTTATTACTGCACTAAACTTGACAACATAGAAGCTGGCCTGCCACCCAGATATCAGGACCAGGCAGCTGCAGCTGCAGCTTTTAAAAAGGCATCTTTATTGACAATTGGCTACCCAGTGATACTTCATACATCACACCAGTTTACTACTACAGATTTGTTTCTACCCAACCAAGGTGTACGGGCTATGAAGGCAATTCTCAAAGTTCCAGAACTGAACAACTGGTGCAACACTGCGCACCCTGCAACCAGGATGATGTTGCCAACTGATAGCAACTCACATGATTGTTAGAGCATACTGAGAAGCTTAAGCACATGAGGATTTGCACAATAAAAACAATAGCTGCTGATCTTACTTTAATTGTGGACAACTCCTGTTTTCAGGATGAAAAGGTTGACTATGCTGCTTATGCCGCTGTTCAACTAAACTCTGCTGTTGAGACTTTCACAACCATACAAGCACGAATGGTTGATCAGCTGTGCTCTCCACAACCTGACAGCTGCCTGTAAAATAGCTACAGGTAAAAGATTAAATGTTTACTCCAATTTGCTTGTGCCATGTGCCATGTCAGCGCTAACAACTGAAAGCAGAGAGGCTTCCATCGCGCAGATGGAACACCAATAGCACATGGGGAAGCTGTCTCACAATTAATAGAAGCTCTACAACTCCCCTCTGTTGTACTAGCAATTAAATGCCCGGCATATCAGAAAACTGACACCATGGTAGCTAAAGGCAACAGTGAAGCAGATGAAGTAGCAAAACAGGCAGCAGTGCCATGATGGCACCTGTGTTAACAGATGCAGCTGCTCACCCTTGGTCAGTCTGAATTCGCTTATAGTTGCTCAGGAAAAGGCTAACGAGCAAAAAAACCATCCCTGGATACAGTGAGGTGCACTCAGAACCATTCAACCACCTGATGTTGGTCTTACTGAGAAGTCACAGACATGTTGTGCTACTATCGTCATTTCTCCATGCAACAATCTATCTTCCACATGTATCAGATCACTTCACAGTTACCTTAGCAACCCCTACTTCTCTAAAGGACAGACTTGTCCTATGACATAAAAAAAATCCATACCACCTGTGGTCTACATGATAAAAACACAATTTTCCCTTTTTGCATGGTCCGGGGGAGTAACTTGAGAATATCACAAAAAAATGACACCCGTGATATGAGTAAGATGATGCTGATATCATCCAAAACCCAAACATGAGTGGAATCTTTAAGACATGTAACACCACTAAACAGTGGTATTTTTCTGGGTCAACACACTGACACAAGAATACTGTGTCAGCCTGTATGGAGCAGAAGAGGGAGATTTATAGATTTATATATATGTGCTACTATAAACCTCATGCACAGTGCTTGCAAGTTTATGATGTAGGCAATGGCACATGGCTGTTAGATGTCGTTTTTTGGTTGTGTGATAAAGATAAATGCATAAATTCAGTATTACCACCTAACTGGACAGACATATGTGCACCAGTCATATTAACAGGACAAATCAACTAACCAGCAACAAACTTTATGAGATTCCAGATGCCTCACCTTATTATGTCTTTATGGAAAATTTTAGCTATTTAGATATTTTTAAAGTAGCTCAAGATTGTTGGATCACACCAGGCCGTGCAGAAGAATAGTAACTTTTGCGTGCTCTGTTAATTAATATTAACCCTATAATACCCTTTGTACCATATTTGATACTGAGACATCTATCTCATCAACATGATCAATACTTGCCATAATTTCAAAATGTTATGGACAAAATTCTTTTTTTGTCTAAAATTAACATCGTTGTTAACAAAAAGTTGCCAAAAATGGCCAATGTATCAAGTGCAATACAAAAAATATATAACAAATATATCATGACGAATATGATATAGCAAAAACATTTTGTGGATTTTGTCATAAGGGTTAATAAACATCTCAGTTCCAAAAAAATCTGAATTTTCTGGCTATTTTTTGATGGGTTGGGTCTTACAGGGCTAACTCCCAGAGTTATTCCCCCTGAAATACTGTTTTGAGAGTAGTTAATCATTTATGTTCATTTCAGTAGAGTGGTACAAGAAAGTCAAATTGGTGGTGGGGTTACTAATCCTACTCCTATCAACAGTGTCTAAAGCTGAGTGATCTAAACAGGACCAAGTCAGATAGGGAGTCCCCTGAAAACCTGTGCCACCCTGACAATCCTACACAGCGGTCCCTCGTTTATTGCGGGAGTTATGTTCTAACAATAACCTGCGATAAGTGAAATCTGCGACGTAGCCAGCTTTATTTTTTACAATTATTATAGATGTTTTAAGGCTGTGAAACCCCTCACTACACACTACACACTTTATACACTTTTCTCAGACAGGCATGAACATTTTCACACTTTTCTCTCTTGTTTAAACTCTCAAAGTTCAAACCTTGTTAGAAAAAAAAAAGTCCAGAATTATAGAACGAAACCAAAGATCAAACCCTGTTTTCAGGTCCAGAACATGAGAACAGAGCAGCTGCCAGAGAATTCAACATTAATGAATCAATGATACGGAAGTGGAGGAAGCAAGAAGAATCAGTTGAATAAAGTTCGATTTATCTGACTGCTTTGTTTCGCTTAATGCGCCTTATAAGCCGAAAAATACGCTAACTTCTACCTTCCTTTAGCATGTCCGGAAGTCTAACGTTTTGTGCCATTGTTAGCATCTTCCTCTGCCTTTTGGGTGCTACTGCAGGCACCTTTGACGGTGCAAAAAATTTCATCGATATTGTTGTGTTTGTTGGGGAGAAAACTTACAAACATACAGTGCAGCACTTCAGAGTCACACTGCTAGGATCGAAGATTTATGTGAATTTTTCAAGTTGAACACATGCTGTACTGTACAGGAGGCACGGCACGGAGGAGATTGATTGACAATGGTCTACAGCTGATCAGGACGCAGACCTCCCTCCCTACACGGGAGAAATGGTTTTGAAGAAAAAGGTTTCCCACCCCTACAGCTACCAGGTCTATTTGCTTTATAAATATTACTGTATACTTTATAATATATACTGTAAATATTATAAAAATATTATTCATAATGTTTTTATAATATTTACAGTATATACAGAAAAAAACTAACTAGCTCTTCTAGATGCAGAAACTTGGTCACACAATACACAGCTAAACACACAACACGGCCATGATGGAAACAGAAAGTAGGCGGGGCCAGCTATGGCGTTATTTTTATGCCACTATTCTGAGCGCACGCAAAAAATTTTTTGCAGGTGCAAGTGTTGCATTTTGAGGAGAAATTTATTTTGAGTGAAGAAAAGCTAAATTTAAGTGAACAAAATTCATTCCTGCGTGCAAAAACTGTATTTCAGTGTTTGTTATTATCCACACACACACACACACACACACACACACACACACACACCACCCCAACTGACTCGCAATCAGTTTGCATTTGCTATTATCCACACACACACACATAGCAGCCCCTCTCGCTCAGTTTTTGCATTTGCGCTCGCTCGCAATGTGTTGCTCGCGCTCTCAACATTTCTGCCCGTGCGCGCTCAACTCTTTCTGTACACCGTTATATTTGTGCCACAAAACCAGCCAATCACAGACTTGGATGCAAAAAAATCTGATTGGCTGTTCTGGTCTCCAATCAGCTCGAAATGACGAAATGCAATATCCCAGAATGCATTTTGTCCAAAGCTCAATCGAGGCAGTGGCGGAGGAACACAGAGTGGCGGAGTTTGAAATGTTACTCTGTCTGGGTCACAAAATAACCAATTCTTTGCTGCCACAACAACCTGCTTCCTGTTTGAGGAAGCTTGGCTCTCGGTGGCGGAAGTGAGACCAACTGCCAGTGACCATCATCATCTCAGATGAGCTATAGTCTGGCCTCTTGGACCTAGTTCCTAACCTTTTTCCCACAAGCATCTTCTTCCAGGAGGAAGCAAGGTTCCCACTGTAGTCGCTCAATGCTCCTAGAGCCCACTTCACCACCTGCATCTGCTGACGGTGGGCCCCAGCCAGGGCCCGCTGTTCTGCCTGCATCAGCTATCAGTTTTGAGGCATCACCACCACAGTGAGTAAAACTAATTAATTCCTGTGTTTTGTCCTGACGCAGGCACTAAAAATAAACATGAGTTTTCTGTTTTTGAGCCAGTAAGTTTCATGTTTACGCTTTTTGTTTCTGCGCTGGTTAATTGTGAATTTTCTGTCTTTTTCTAGCAGTAATACCTGTTTCTATGTCTGGTTTTTAAGATTTTGAGCAGGCAGATATAATGAAAGTTGTCACTGAGATCTCAGTTTCTGAGTCAGTCCATATGAAAACTGAGTTTTGTGTTTCAGACTCTGGCAATGTCTCTACCAAGTGTTGGGATTGAAGATGTTTGATTTCTCTTACTAAAATAAGCGGTTATAATCATTTTCATACACACATTGCAAATGTGCTCATGAGAGTTGGCACTCAGTCTTTTGAAGGTCAAAAGCTTCTTTCGGCGTGATGTCCGGACTGATATATTGTAGGAAATGACTGCAAACACGCTTACACACATAGATTATGATTAGAATACGTCTCTGGGTCAGAGAGTCCCGAACATGATATTCTAAACCAATTTTGAATCACTAGAAGAACAATGGATAATAACATCAGATTATCAAGCCTTTTCTGTCTCTTACAGGCGATGGAGCAGATACCAGACGAGGTCATGGAAATATGAGGATGCTTCGCAGCAGACACCAAGACTGCCACGTCCATGCAGGAGGAAGATAGCTGCTATAATCTATGTTTTTGTCTCACTATATAATGTTGTACAGCCCACTTTAAGTTCATCCTTGTTGTGAGACATGCTGGAGGTCCACAGCGCTGTGTAAACTTGTAATTTCAACTGCCAAAAGAAAGGTAAATCCTTTTTTAAAAGACAGACCTTTCTCCTGAGGTTCCTTCCAAAAATTCTGAACACGACACAAGTTAATTGTGTTAGATCTTTCTCATGTAAAGACAGATTTTGTTTTTTTCTGAGTCAGTATGCAGGAAGTGTTTTCTTTCAGCAATAACACAGAAAAAAATTGAGTTTTGTGTTTTGAAGCCTGAGATGGACGAAGATTACTCCGCCCTGTACCACCCCAGAAAAAGAGGTGGGAAAGACGTGAGGTACAACCTGGCCTTGTTCTCTGTCTACCACAGGGAGGTATGGTCTATAAGTTCATAATAACGAGTCATTTTTTGCTGCTTTAAGAAAATCGTACATTAAGTTAAGCACATGTACTTACGTAATGCAGGGTGGTACCATGTCACTCTGGGGGGTGCAGGGCTCCTTCTCCTCCAACTCTGGACAATCTATTCCTCCACCCACAGGGAACTGGGTCACTTTTCTAGTGCGAGTCCACACCGCCTTGGGACTGGTGGGGTCATAGCACTCCTTGGTGCAAGCAGACCATTTGGACCATTCAGTCACATCACAGTCTTTGGTTATCACACAAGCCTGGAAGGTCACTGGCAAAGTCTCCTGAGAGCATAGGCTGTAGAACATGAAAATAAAGACAGCAATGTACTCGATGTAACCACTTAAATGTAATAAAACATGTTTAGAACTCTGCAAAAGTCACAATCGATCCACATTTTTTATATTTGGTAGGAAAAACAGAAATACTGTAACTGATATAATATAAGAGTTATTAAAAAGAACAGGCTGCATGACGTGCTAAAATTTGGTTTGATGTAAAGAAAGAATATTTGAATGCTTTATAATTATGCAATATTTTTTCTGTGTGCAAAATGACTGCAGCGAAAGCACAACATTTAAGTATGACAGTTGCATCACTGAAACATCACTGATCATATTTATAGTATAAACACAATATCCTCGGGTTCACAGAAAGCTGGCAGATAAAGAAAAGAAGAAAAGAGGAAGTCAGAATCAGAACTCCGAGCTGCATTTCAGTGGCCATTTCTGTTGTTACCGTTAGTTCACTCCAAGGCTTTTCTCTGTCTGAGGCAGCTAATGTGATAATCGGCATATTGAAGTTCCAAGAATCCAAGTCATTTATTTATATTTTCTGTGGCTGCTTCCACAGGCCATGGCTTTGCTCTTGTTGTTTTTATCACTGCGTTTGCTTTACTTTTTTCAAAAGAAAATTATTTGCGATAATGATGTGATGCTTCTCTTTTTTCAGGTTCTCTAACTCTTCCATTTTTCTTCTTTTCTGTATGTTTTAGATTTTAACACGCACACTTTCTTTGCTTTTCTGTGTTAATTGTTTTATTTTACTCTCATTTTGCCTCAATTGACCTGCAAGCCTCTGCATCATGTTTTGATTATGACCATATGAGGCTTTACATGTGAAATGGCCTGTTTCTTATTAAGGTTTATATGGCTCATGTGTAAAGTGTAAAGTTACTGAATTTACTAAATTTTAGATTTCAGATCCAAAGAAGTTAACACTGTATATATCCCCCAGTCCTCTAGTCTGTGGTTAGATGCTCAAAGCTAACAATTATGTTTGCCACATTGACTGACATTGAGTATTTTAAACCCTGGGCTTATTAGCCTTTTTAATTATTTACTGTATATTTTAAGTTAAAAACAACAAACAAACAAATCAGCAACTGTATTTTGGTAAATGTGGCAGTTATTGGGTGGCTAATAGGTTTAATACCACTTAGTTTAATTCAGAGTTAACATTCTCATATACCAAAACATCAGCACCGACCTAACCTATCAAGGCAGCTACAAACTAACCAGTTGTGTGTACTACTTAACTTATATGATCTTTGAGTTGCTTAAACACTGACAGCAACAACTTTGTCAGCTGTGTCTCTGATATCCCTGCAGCCAGCCAGTGAATCAGGTTGTGGTTTATGGTGTGCTATAACCACATCAGCCTATTCCTGCCTCAGCTTTTGATGGATGCAAGTTGTGTTTTTAAAAGAAAAAAAATGAATCAATACAAAAACATTGATTGAGCTTGGAAGCTGTGTATATTAATTATGTTACGTTTTCATCAATTAAAACTGATAGTAATCTTGTTAATGGGGGCATGAGAAAATATTTATAAAACACATTTTTGGGTGATTTTTCATCTTTATTAAAAAAAATGAAATTATCATTGAGTTTAATTTAAAACCAGTAATGAATAGAATAACAATTGTCAACTCTAAGACAAGCTCAAATATCAGATCTCAAAGATTTAACTATAGCTGTCAGTCTGTAACTGATTTTTAAAAAAAGAAGACAAGCTAACATGCTGACAAAGAAAATGATATCAATACTCTATGAAGGATAGAACCATGACATCACAGATAACAGTTTATTTTCTTTATTGTGTTTCAGTCATGGTTACCTGAGAGCTTCGACAGCCCCGCTCTTATGCACACAGGTCACTTCTCTGGTCTGAAAACCGGTTTGTAGGTCCCAGAACTTTCCTCCCGGGCGGTTCTGACGATTCTTGTTTCTCTTCTTTTTGATGAGATCTCTGGTCTCAGCATCTTTTGCTTTGCCCCTCTCCCTTAACCTCTCTTGGACTTTCTCTCTTAATTTCTCTCTTTTTTCTTTGTTTTTCGCTTTTTTCTGTCGTTTCGGCCGATCAGCCAGTAGCGATGGCCTGTCTGATTTCCTATTCCTGTTTCCCCTGCCCAGTTTTCTTTTGGATTTAAGTGGATTTTCGCTGTCTTTGGGCTGTTTGTCTCCTTCTTTTAATTGTTTTTCACCCTCTCTGGTCTGTTTGCCATCTCCTCTGGGTGGTTTTTCACCCTCTTTGGTGAGTTTGTCTCCCTCATTAGAAAGTTTATCACTTTCCCGGGGTTGTTTTTCACTCTCTCTTGGTGGTTTGTCTGCCTGTCGGGTTTGCCTTGGCAGTGGAACAGTGCATGGGCCCCAGGGACCCACCCTGAGACTGTAAAGGCTCTCTTCTCCCTGACAGGGACCTAGCTGGCATGTCTGAAATTCAGTCAGATTTGGGCAGGCTGCCCCACCAAACAATGGTGGAGCCAGGACAAAGCGAATGCGGTTCTGTAACCCTATCCCGCAGGTTTTAGAACAGGGAGTCCATGGGCTAAACTCAGACACCACACAGTCCTGAGGACATGGGATGAGACAGGCCTGCTCTAGGCGTGGTTTGGGCTCAAAGTATTCACAGATTGCATCTTCTGCAGGCTCCCCCTTTGCTTTTTGAACACATCCCACCTCACGGGTCTGAATTCCTTCCTCTCCCTGAGTGCACGTAGTAGGACGCTGCACCCTTGCACTGCGCATCACTGGGACACACTGGTTCCAGGCACCCAGCTGCCAGTCATATAGCTCTTTGTGCCAGTCACACACCCTGAAGCAGCTCTGCTGGTTGTCTGGTCGTTCTGCTTGGTCACAGTTGGTATGCAGGGTGGTCCAACCTTCAGAATGAGCACACCATACCGCTCTACTCTGGCTGCCTCCAGGACCACATTCACTTCCCATACAACGACCCCATGGACCTGTGAAATGTACATAAACAGAGAGGTCAGAGAAGAATGAGCGGTCATGCTTTTTGCAAAGGGAAAGTCACAGTTTTCATTAGCCATGTATCTTAATACATTTAGTTTCATATTTTAACCTTGTTTTTCTTGTTCTAACACTATACTAATCATTTTAATAAGTTAGGTCTGAGCAACAACTGTATAAAAACGCACAACATGGCTCCATTTCCTCTCACCGTATAAAAGTGAAGCCAAAATTTTCCAGTTATAGGGGCTACCATGTCACATTTTTGAAGCGAGATACTGCCACCCACTCACCCACTGGATGTGATCACACAAACTTCCCCCTGCACTTTTTACACAGCTTCACTGCTCTGGTTGTTTTTAACGATCTCTGCTGGTGGTTTTACTGTGTCTAATGGCTTGTTAAACTAAGGTAAATACAACCACAATGATACATTGCAAAAGGAATACATGTTAACATCTTATAGATATATACCAGCGGTTCCCAACCTTTTTTGTTCCACAGACGGTTTAATGTCAGACAGTATTTTCACAGACCGGCGTTTAAGGTGTGGCGGATAAATACAACAAAATAAAAGATACGACAAAAACTGGTATTTTGTAGATATAACAATAAACGCAAATTCAGTGTGTAATTGTGTAACTTTATTAGCAGCGTCCTCCTGAAATGCACCAACAATATTGAGAGTAACATCCTCCTCTCTGCTCCTTAATGCTTTCTGGTCACTATGGTAACGCGTGAATATTTCTTTTAAAATAAGACGCAACTACAACACGGGAAAGACCCAGGGAAACCGAGTTAATGATAAAAAACCCTGAAAACCACCAATTTCACACCCGAGTCTCAACTCCCACGGCCCGGGACCAAACGACCCGTCAAAGTCTGGACTTTTACATAATGATGTTCAGTCACGAAGAAGGTTACACATTACAAATATATACATATAGGGCGATCGTGGCTCAAGAGTTTGGAGTTTGTCTTGTAATCGGAAGGTTGCCGGTTCGACCCCCGGCTTGGACAGTCTCGGTCGTTGTGTCCTTGGGCAAGACACTTCACCCGTTGCCTACTGGTGGTGGTCAGAGGGCCCGGTGGCGCCAGTGTCCGGCAGCCTCGCCTCTGTCAGTGCGCCCCAGGGTGGCTGTGGCTACAATGTAGCTGCCATCACCAGTGTGTGAATGGGTGTGTGAATGGGTGGATGACTGGATATGTAAAGCGCTTTGGGGTCCTTAGGGACTAGTAAAGCGCTATATAAATACAGGCCATTTACCAATTACATATATATATATATGAGACTTTTGATCTTCCATCGGGTTTTTGCTGTCAGAGAAAATATCATGTACTCTGTATGCAGCTTCATGCATTCAGCGAAAGACCAAACTGATGTACTGTTTATTCTCCTCAGTGTAAAGAGCAGCATGGAAGTGGGTAATAATCTATATAATGATAACAGGTACATGGATGTTTAATACCTTTGACTTTTTGTCTTTGACTTTCTCATAAACTAATTTCAGTTTACAGTAGCAGTAGATATTTTGGTAGCGTAGCCTCTGTACTTTGTTCATTAGCTAATTTTGGAGCTTTTACTCCCATATTCACTTAGTGTATTAAGCATTAAGAGTGAACACACATACATATGACATCTTGTTGAGCACAATTGTGCATGGAGCACAATTAGACCCCAAAAATATTTTTGCTGTGATTACTTTGTAACAACTACTCTCTGAAAAAGATAATTTTTTTTTTATTATTTTTCTATTGAATAGATTATAGAGAATAGATAAACATAAAACCAAGAACTTGACATTTCACAGTCAGCCTTTCATAACTCTTTCCAGTAGAGGTAATTCAATTCCAGTCCTTAAGAGCTGACTGTAAAAGCGCCCATCAAAATAACATTCATTGTCAATGTTAGCATTATGGAGAACCACATTAGCAATCTAAAAGCTAAGTGCTCCCTGGTATAATGCACTGACAAATACACACTGTTCTAATTGTTAGCGGTGTGCGGATCGATATTGAAATATCGATTCTTCTGATACCGGTAATTTATGTTCTAGAATCGATTCTCATATTAAAATATCGACATTTTAGTATTTTGGGGTGAATTTGTAGTTTTTCATTAACAGGAACACAGTGGAAAGAAACTATATCATTCAGATCATCTAAATTGGAAGGAATTGCTTCCTCTTATGCCTTTCATAGTCATACCGCTGTATAAATGTGTCGCAGTCCCTGGCGTGTGCATTTACGACAATGACTGAGCGTAAACTGAGTCATGTGTGGACGTATTTTACCTCCACAAACAGCCAAGATGCGGTTTGCGATACATGTGGCAAGACAGTGAGGAGTTGAACACCTCAGAGTAAATCATATTACAGAATATGATAAGCTTATGTTGAGGCGAACTGAAGAGGAGGAGAGGGACAGGTGCTGCTAGGGCGAGACAGACGTCTCTCGCAGAGTCCTTTAGTAATGCAAGCAGGCAACATGCTCAAATAGTGCACAACTTCAGGTTTTTTTTTTCTATATGATAATTCTGCATTATTAAGCAACAAGAACAAGTACTGTGATGTCCTGTAATCATTATGAAGCTATATTATTACAATTACATAATACAACTATATATTGTATTATAAAATACAATTAAACATTACGTTTTTGTACAGAGTATTGGTATCAGATCAGTATCGTCAATACCAACCTGAATTTTACTTGGTATCGGATCGGAAAGTAAATCAGTGGTATCGCACATCACTACTGATTGTTCTTTTTCAATACTGTGATTCCACTTCCACTGGATTTACTGTGAGAACTAAATTATAGGTCCACACAAACATCAGCTTTAAGGACAATAGCCTCCTCCACAGCAGAGGAGCTGAAGGTTCAGTCATTACATAAAAACATGTTTATGCCAGGAATGGTGTAATCTTGTGTATCATTAACTGTGTGTGGTGTTACATTATCTGTAAGACTTCTCACATACACTAATTAGAATTCTAGAAGTCATAACACAGATACTGGAAAAAGTAATAAGAGTTATAAAAAGTGGACATGCATCCACAAACACATACCGCTTGTTCACCCTCATTAGTTTATCTTCGAGACACCACTTTGATACCATAATTAAGGTCACAAAGTGTTTGACAAAGTCATCTTGGCTTTTCTTATCAACAAGCTCCAGAAATTTGGATGTTGAGACTCGCTCATTTAGTGGATCAAAAATCTTAACCACTCAACATCTGTAGCTGTTGTAACTAATAACCACACCTCGACTCAGATTCACATTACAGTGAGGTTGAGGTATGTGACTATCTCTAAGTAAAACACACATATAACTGGTATACAATCAAGTCCCTTTCACCATAAAATCAGCTATACCGGTGACATTCTGTTTTATTATTGGTCAGAGGGCCCGGTGGCGCCAGTGTCC
>NW_024582596.1:566305-620818 GCF_018398535.1 Haplochromis burtoni | reverse complement strand
AGTTAGGTCTGAGCAACAACTGTATAAAAACGCACAACATGGCTCCATTTCCTCTCACCGTATAAAAGTGAAGCCAAAATTTTCCAGTTATAGGGCCTACCATGTCACATTTTTGAAGCGAGATACTGCCACCCACACACTCACTGGATACTTATTCAGGGAGAATCGCCACAGGACCACAGTGCCGGAATTTTGTATATAGTTGTGTGTTTTCCACCCCCTGTCAATAAATCAACTGTCCTTCACTAAGAGTCTCGCGTTTGGGCCCTACTTTCACTGCAACTCCACGGTCTGCCATCGCAGCCCGTGATAGAAGGATCCAGCCATTATGGGCCCAGCGGACTCAATGGAGAAACTCAAGAGGGAGGTAACTGGCAGAATAAATAAGCGGTGTGACCTATGGATAAATACGCTCGGAGAGGAGTTTCATCGCGCGGTGGAGAAGCGATTGCAGGAGATGCTTCTTTGCTTCCCATGGGTAATAGACTCTCTCTACCCGATCGAGGTGGACTTTTTGCTTAACACTTTCCACCTCTATTCTCCTAACCAGGCTGCTCTCCAGCCCGAACAGCTGGTGGAACCTCAGCCTGACACGCCGGCCCCGGTATCGTCAAAGAAGTGACGCTCGCGCCACCGGCACTCCTCACCACAGCCGGATTCCCAGACTTTTCATCAGTCGGCTGTGGTGAGTCATATGGACAGTTCATCATCACACCCCTTATCTTTATACCCAACCATGGACTGTGTGAATGCTAACCTTGTAGCACAGCCGGTAGGAGGTCGGCGTGCCGGAGGGACCTCCACGTCCAGCACACCCTCCACGCCGCCCATGTCCAGCGCGCCCTCCACACCGCTCACGTCCAGCGCGCCCTCCACGCCGCCCACGTCCAGCAGCACGGGCACCACGTCTACAACTTGCATGGCCAGCACATGGTGGATCGTGTGTTGTGCTACATTGTCGCCAGGGGCCGATCTAGAAGGGTGGCATGGGTGGCAAGTGCCACCCTAAAATGATCCCTTGCCACCCCAAGTGCCACCCCAGTTTTGCATATGACAGTGTTGTTTATTAAAATAAGATAGCATTAACAGTTTGAGCGCAGTTACAGTCAACAGTGAATATAAATGCTATATAAAACACCATGGGAATTTCGCTTTTTACACAGGTGGTTGGATGTGACACTGTGGAAATGGAAGGAAGGTAAGTGTTATTAACCCTCCGTGGTCCACGGACACGCTGCACCTCCAAATCACACGACTGATGTAAGCTGACGCAACAAGCTGCAGCCAGCTGAGTCTCTATTTCAGCCCACATTGAAAGTTCGGACTTCAAAGTTTTTACATTTTAATTACAGGCCAGTAAATCCAGGGTTATGATAATATATATAACCCATGCTTTTTTCTAAATACTGTCGTCACGTTTTTGTGTGTGTGTGTTTTAAGCGTTTTCTAAGGACAGCGTGAAAACATTAAAGAAAGAAATAAAGCCACATGTTTCCTTTCGGTGGAAAAATGTAAAATGTCCACCAATTTAAAAAAAAAGTCAACACGTGGGATTTGGTTGTTTAGGAAGAGGGGAGAGTTTTGGGAGTGACGGTAACGGCAGCGAGACAGAGCGAGCGAGCGAATGAGAGAGAGCGAGAGAGTTTTTAGATGTGGGAGATTTGTGACGTTTAGTGTGTTGTGTTGTCTTGTGTAGTTGTTCTGTTGTGTAGTTGTTGTTTTGTTTTGTGTGTCAGTGAGGGCACTAATGAATGTCACAAAGGCACATTTGCAATGTAAACACTGTCACTAAGTAGAAAACCAGCGGAGTGATACATCTCCTGTTATCAAGCCTGCAGGTTTGTCCCTGTGCTGTTCTGTCTTTTGGTGGACAAACTTTTTTTTACTGGCACACATCATTTGTGGGGCATCTTATTGCGAAACCTGATTGTTCTCTCATTTTAGTTTTAGTAATATTTTTAAATGGTTGTAGAAAATGAAAAAAAAATGGCAGGTGTATTGGCTGCATTTTTAGATAAATAGCTGTTTATGTTTACAAAATGTACATTTTATATTTGCATTTCAAGTTATAAAAATTTACTCAACATGTCTGTTTTTTTACAGTAAAGAAATACTACTAGGATTTTAAGTTATTTGTGTGATTTCAGATCAGTAATACTAATGCAGTATGTCAGTGAAAAAAAAACAACTAAATTCAGTTGAGCTGAAAAGATACCAAACAAGGCAACGGGGAAAAAAATGAAACAATTTGAGGGTGAAATACAAATAAACTCAAAAGTAGTCAAAAATGGCCGGTTGTATTTCAGACCTCAGTGGGTTAATCCAACAAATCATGAAAAATTAGGTTTAAATTTTTGTTCATGACAGTGCAGATTTCTGACATTTTGTGTAATTGAAGCTGTAACAATGTGACTGTTTTCTAACAAAAAACAGTGAAACTTAAGTTAGACTTGTGTTTGTAAATGAAGCGCCCCATGTTGTGTAGCTTTCTGGATTTTATACTTATTGGGCTACATATTTATTTATTATGCAGGCTATACAGAACATAACATCAAAACTCACATGTTTTATGTAACTAAAGTTTGTAATTATGTGGGCTACAGACAATAATTAAGTTATAGACTATATTTATATGAAAAACGTGTATACTTACATATGGTTAAAATAATTCAAATGCAGTAACCACCTGCATATGTGTTTGGGAAAAAAAGGCTTTGATTTTGCCATCCCATTTGATTTCTTTGCCACCCTCATGCCACCCTAAGAAAATTTCTCTAGATCCGCCCCTGATTGTCGCCCGCCGCAGCTACCACACTGCCTCCACTGGACCCGTGACCGTGCCTTTGTGCTCGGCTGTCTTCGCCTCTCCTTTCGACTCCTCTTTTCTGACTTTTGCCTTGCACTCCTCATTCTTTTGGTAATATGGTCATTAGGTGGCAATGCACTAATTACTTATGACCACCAAACACTTTCAAATCTTCGATTCTCTCACTCCTATGGTTTGGATCCATGCTGGACTCTGGGAGACGCCACCCTGTCACGATCGGACTCCTCCACCAGCATATCGTGTACAAGAAACACTATAGGAAGCGGGGCAAACAGAGTGGCTTTCGCGTCTGTCTTAATGGTTACCTTAAAGCACAGGCTATGGCTAATCCACATGCTAGCATGGATATTCTATGTCCTCCCTCTTCCTCCCATGACTGCCTCCTTGCAAGATCGCTTAGCCTTCGGTGGATCTGATCTGTCGGACAGCAAGTCTACCCAGCCCTCCCAGTGGCATGCCTGCCTATTCGGACCTGGATAACGTCTTCCAGAGGTGGCGTTCATCATAGCAACCTAAGCCATTTGCGACGCGCTACGAGTAGGGACATGGCGCCCATGACACAGATGGCTCTACTAAATGTAAGGTTGCTGGTGAATAAGACTTTTGTTTTAAATGACTTTTTCCTTGCTTCGGGGCTGGACGTTTTGTTCCTGATGGAGACTTGTATTCACCCTGGTGAGTCCTTCTCCTTCTCGGAGCTTGTCCCCCCAGACTGTGCTTTCTTCAGCTCACCTAGGCCTACGGGCAGAGGTGGTGGCTTAGACTCGTTTTTTAAAAAATAACCATAAAATTCAGCAGCTCCCCTCCCCTACCTACCCTGGCTTTGAAGTCCAATTACTGGAGTTGACCAATTCTTCTAAAGCTCTGTGTGTTGTGGTCTACTGACCGCCGAAATACAACAAGGCTTTTATTCAGGACTTTGCTGATCTATTAGGATCTGTTCTTTTTAAATATGACTGGTGATTTTAATATTCATATCTGTTGTAAGGATGATCCATTAGCCAAAGACTTTCTTGCTCTAACTGACTTTCTTAACCTTGTTCAGTGGGTAAATGAATCAGCCCACTTTAAAGTCCATACCCTTGATCTGTTTTTTTCATATGGCCAGGACATTTGTATTTAAAACATTGACAATGTTGGGATCTCTGATCACTTCCCAGTCTTTTTTGATGTTGATCTATGCAATACAGAACTGCACCCTGAGAGCCTCCGACGCCCTATGTGCATAATTAATTCTGAAACTGTGGCTAATTTTTCTGTGGTGTTCCTTAATTCTGCACCCACTATTACTGATTGTGCCATACCTCATATAGTTGATGACTTTGCTGATTCTTTGCTATCTACATGCTCCTCTATCCTTGACGTTGTAGCATCTAATAAAATGAAATGTCCCAATGTTGGTTAAACGACTCTACACATGCCCTACGACGTGTGTGTCACCGAGCCGAGAGGAGGTGGAAAAAAGATAAGCTCCAGGTATCCTTTGATATCTTACGTACCAGCCGCCTGAAGTTTCATAATGCTGCTAAAATGGCTAAAGCGGCTTTCTTTTCTGAAATTATTGAGACTAATGGCCATAATCCTCGAACGCTGCTTAAAATCTTTAGTTCAGTGGTCAATCCCTGTCATGAAATGCCGATGGTGTCTTCTCAAGATCTCTTTGAACAATTTTTAAATTACTTCACAGATAAAATTTTATCTCTCAAGTCTTCACACCTTTTAGTTGTGAGCCCTGCTTTCACCCCAGGATGTTTGTCAACTTTTCATCAGTTATAGCTAGGGTTGGGTATCGAAACCCGGTTCTTGTTGAGAACCGGTTCCCACTGTTTCAATTCCTTGGAATTGTTTGCCATTTTTGCAAACGATTCCCTTATCGATTCCAGTCGCCCCGAATGACGTCACCACGTTGCGGAGCGTCATTTACCTGGCAGGAAACACGGCGCCTAAGCGGCTCAAACGCTCAAAAGTTTGGTTACACTTTACGAGAACGGATGACAACAGGACAACTTGCAATACTTACAAAGTAGAGATTTCATTTAAGGGAGGAAACACTACGAATATGCAAAAGCATTTGCTCACAAAACACGCGATGACCTTAAATGAATGTCGTGTTTTTAATTCCGCTCCGGACTCGTGAATCTCAACCCAGCAGCAGCGGTAACGTCTACACGTCCTCTCCCGTTAATGCGGCAGGTAAATAATAAACAACAGTGCATATTATGTTAGCGCGATCTGCCTTATTACAAAACCTGCCTGTGCACTTAGGTGACCATGATGAGTCTGGCTGGCTCAGATGCTGGCAGTTCTCGCTGCAGTCTACCGGTAGCGTCTCCTTTCAGGCCAGGATAGACGAATGTCACCGAGCAGTGACTCAGTTTGTGGTCAAAGGCTTGAACCCGTTTGCCACAGCAGATGATTTTCAGTAAGTGAATGTGTTTAATTGTAGGCAGGGACATTACTGGATATTCTTGTATAATTGCTACTGAATAATTTATGTTATACTTTGTTATTGCTACAGAAGAATATTTATTTTATTATTTTACATTTACATTTTTTTTTCCTGAGGACCCTGTGACACCCCATTGAAGAGCCGTAGGCTGGATCTCCTAAGATATCACTGTTGGGTTTGTAAGGCCATGTTACTTGTTACTTAAATCTTGTTCAAAGAGAAGATATAAAGCAAAGTTCTAAGCTAATCGACCTTAGTGTTCTCCTTTTTTAAAAATAAGAATCGATAAAAGAATCGATAAAGAATCGAATCGTTAAACGGAATCGAAAATGGAATCAGAATCGTGAAAATCGTATCAATACCCATCCCTAGTTCTAGCCGGTGTCACTCACTGCCCTTAAGCAAATAGTTGAACAACTGAAAAATACAAATTCTGTACATGATATTCTCCCATCACGCATTATCAAGGATGGTTTTGATGCAATCGGGCCCAGTATCTTAACTCTAATGAATTCTTCATTGCTTTCCGGCCATGTTCCGTCCGCCTTTAAACACGCTGTAGTGCAGCCTGTTCTCAAAGAAGGAGCCTCGATCATAATGACTTTGTGAACTACAGGCCGATTTCCAAAATCCCATTCCTGTCCAAAATCTTGGAGAGATAGGTTTCTCACAACTCCAGGCCTATCTGGATACGATGGATTCATTTCAGCCTGGCTTTAAACCACGTCAAAGCACTGAAACAGCTCTGCTGAGAGTCCTTAATGATCTTCTCCTAATTGCCGATTCAGGTCGTTCTGCGGTCTTAGTCTTACTGGACTTGTCCTCAGTCTTTGATATGGTGGACCATAATATTCTACTAACGAGGTTAGAACATACATGCATTAGAGGTGACACCCTTAACTGGTTTGAATCCTATCTTTCGAGCAGGTCCTCCTCTGTCATTCTGGGTGCCTATTCTTCCTCTGCTGCAGCCCTCTGCTGTGGTGTGCCTCAAGGCTCTGTGTTGGGCCCAATGTTGTTCTCTCTCTATATGCTACCTCTAGGCCTAATCTTTGAAAAATACAACATTTCATTTCATTGCTATGCTGATGATACACAAATTTACTTTCAGCTAACTGACGATGTTGCTCTGTCACTGCACTGCTTCCTAGAGTGCATGAGAGAATTCAAAGAATGGCTTTTTGGCAACTCTCTTATCTTAAATGAAAAGAAAACCGAAATTGTGGTTTTTGACAGTCATTTCCCCCGGGGCCAACTAGTTGATACGTTTGGATCCCTCGCCACTTTTCTCTCTGACACTGTTAGTAATCTAGGAGTGCTGCTGGACAGCTCCTTCAAATTTGACAAACAAGTGACCTCTGTAGTCAAATCTAGCTTCTACTAACTGCGTCTTAATTCGAAGGCTGAGCATTGCGTACCACATAAGGATCTTGAAAAGCTTATTCATGCCTTTGTGACCTCTAGATTAGATTACTGTAATTCCTTTTACTTTGGTCTCCATGCTGTTCATCTCCATAGATTACAGCTTGTCCAAAATGCTGCGGCACGCCTTTTGACTGGTACCGGATGGTTTGCCTCTATCACCCCTGTCCTTTCTGATTTGCACTGGCTCCCCATCAAATACCGCATCGAATTTAAAATATTGCTGCTTACCTTCAAAATTATAAATAATACAGCACCTAGCTATCTTGCCATACACCCCTGGGAGAGCCCTCAGATTATCCAACCAATTACTCTTGGTACAGCCTAGATCTCGGCTTAAGACCAGAGGTGACCGAGCGTTTGCCCTGGTTGCACCTAACCTGTGGAACAACATTCCCATTGCTATTCACACGTCTGACTTCTCTTCATCCTGGCGTTGTTCCCGCTGGTGCAGGGTCCGCTCTTCGGCAAAGGTTTCTCCATTTGGTTCTGTCCAAGGCGTCCTCAGGTGATGCGTTAATGGTCTTAATGTCCTCCTTAATTTTGTCCATCCACCATTTCTTCGGTCTGCCTTGTGGGTCAGTCATCATTGCCGTTTTTGCACGTCTGACTCCATCCAATTATTTAAATCATGATTAAAAACTCACTTATTTAATCTTTCTTTCCCAGTTAGTTAACGCCTGTATTTTATAATCAATTCCAATTTTATCTTTCTATACATCTTCTTCTACTTTAAACCTGTGTGTGTTTAGCAAGTTTGATTTGATATTCACTTTTATTCTTGTGTAATTAGTGCCATTGACCTGTTCAGTACTTTGTTAATGGTCTTATATTATTCATGTTTTAACTGGCTGTTTTATTGTGAAGCACTTTGGTATACCGTTGGTTTTTAAATGTGCTATATAAATAAAGTTGTATTATATTGTATTGTATTGTATTTCATACAATTGGATGTGTTGTTATCGTGAAAACCATGCACATTAGTTGGTACTCAATTGTAATGGAAAATCAGTCGAATCCAGTCAAGTCGTAATGAGCCGTGGCGAGTTGTTCTGAGTAGGTACAAATGGAAAAGAGGCTTTAGAATACCATGACCTGGATGACTGTGAACATACACAGACACATGAGTCACAAATGCACAACAGCACAGATGAAAGGTTTTACAGTTTTTACTACTGTTTCTTTACAGTGCCACCTCTGGGTTGACAAGTTTTCAACTGGGAAATTGGAGTTGGGGGTTCCATATTTAAATTCTGAGTGGAAACTTAGAAGCCTTATTCAGGAATGCAACATAACTCTGTAAGCCTTCTTGCCCTTAACATACCAACTAACCATGACTGTTGTGAAGGTGAGCTTGTCTGAAAACAATCACTTTCTGTTTGGTGTACCACACTGATAGCAAACACCAGAACCTTGCCCTCCTCCATCACACAACTTGTCAAGCCTTAACATTTTAACAATTTCTACTTTTCTACTACTGTTCTTTACATTGTTTCACAAAGGTATATCTGGGACAAAAGGGAGAGACTGGAATTGCTGGAGCAGTTTTGATGATTGATCTCAGGGTTAAGCAGGAAATTTGAGCAACAATGATGTTCTCAGTGGCAGATGGCCTTATCAAGACTCCTGAGGAACTGGTGGCACTGAAGATTATCTGAGAAGGCATCTGAGTCAGAAAAGTAGTCCTAAGGAAGTACAAGAGACATGTGATGACTGGGTGGAGAGAGAAGAAAAATGGCATAGAGGAGATAGCCAGGTGACTCTTTTTGTGAAATCTGTCCATTAGTCATTATTCAATCTGGGTTATAAAGTGGAGAAGCAAACAAGATTGAATTAGGCTGGGTAACATGGGAAATGCACTCCCTGAGGTTGGGGGTGAAAGGATAGGGTGGTGAAAGGAAAAATAATAGGATGAGAGTGGTTCAAGACCTACAGAGGCTGGAATCATCAACTTTGCACTCAGCATAGAGACCAATCCACTTCTTCTTATCTGATTATGACACTCTACTTGGCAAGAGGGGAAATGTCATCAGCACCTTGAGCCATTACCCTGCTGCTCTTTGTTTTCTGGAAGCAGAGGCTCCCAAATGTCTGTGACGAGAAGTTGTCTTTGTTATAAGATGGTCACTACAAATCATAAGTGGAGGCAAGGCTACTAAAATTTTCATGTCGGGGTGAAACCAGTTCTCTTTTTACATAATGAAATACTATTAAAAGGATTATATTGACCATATAACACATGAAAGTGCTAGATTACTAAAACAGTTTTTAATACCCAAGTGGGGGAAATAATAGAGGATGTTTTAAAGCTGCATAAAAATAGGTGAAGGGTAGACAGATGTCCATTACTAAAACAGTCCTTCTGCCTACTGCCAGGGAACAAAGCAGTGGCAGCAATGGTGGCGGTGCTGTGGGGGTTGGGTAGGATATGGTTGGATAGATTTCTTAAATGTCAGAGGGGGTGAGGTGGGATTAGACAAAGGAGGAGATGGGGGGTGGCTGGGACTGCTTTATTAAGACATGTCATGTCAAACCATGTATCCTTTCTTTAATAGACAAGCAAGCAACTCAGAAACAACTGTGCAGAATACAACCTGATAGTTTTAGTTGCATATTAGCCTTTTGATAAGTATAATAACAATGTTTGTGCCATTTAATTCATTCATTCATATTAGAATGTCATAAATACATTGTTTTGTCAGAAATGTGTTCCTCTTTGTAATCGTTCTATATGGTTTTCATTTAATGTCACAGACAAGTCAAGATGAAATCTGTCTTGAAAATCAGTTTGTACAGAAACCTTTTCTATACTAATCAGCACAGATGTCACGGCAGTTCTCTCCACTTTGTGCTTTTCCTCTTGATAAATATTTACCTTTCATGACAACTTAAGTATCTTTCTTTTACAGGAAGATTAAATGTCTAAACCAGTTGTGCTGGTTTAGGTTTTTGACTAAAACCTTTAAAAATGATAAAACTTGATTACCAGATAAAAAATAGTAAAGTGAGACATTTACTAATAAAAAACCTTTTAATTTTTATTCATCTTTATTTTTCTTCACTTGCAATATATTGGGCTACATATTCAGTTTTTGTAAATATATACTTTTTTCTTATTTTAATCAGTACACATTGTATGTATTAACTACCAGTATATTTTTGTGCATGTTTTTATCATAAATTTATGATAGTCCCGGTTCAATGCACAATGAAAAATTTGTTAAATGCTTTGTTTTGTCAATTTTCTAAACCAGAGTTTAATAAAGTCAGATGTATTAAAGTGACTTAAACAGTTCAGCTACAGTCTACAGTTAACATAACCTTTGACTATCAATAATCATCCTTTAGCTTTAGCAAGCTAAACTTAATCATGTCAAGTTAATTGAATCTGTTGTCAGTAGATGTAAAGTTAATGTAATTTAACTCTTTTCTTCAGCATTTAATTAACAAAGCTTAGATAGATTTACTTAAAATATCAAACAATTAATTGCATATAATTGCAATTAATTGTAATTACTTTTCCCATTGAAACAACTGAGTTTTGTGGTACTGGTTGCCATAACTTGATTAAGTAAATACAACATTTTATTTCTTAGAGTGAAGCACTGAAGAGTTTGATGTGAATGCAGCTGAAAGAAATAAAGACCAAACCAAGTATTATTTAAGCTGCCCTCACCGTGTGTTTCTGTGCCATATCATCCAACTCGTAAATATACAAAGATGCTGTCATTAATTTGGTTCATTTTAGTGTAAATGTGACACATTGTCAAATATGTATATTAATATATTAATGTGATATTTAAAATCCATTAGTTAACTATTGCTGTGAGGTATGTAAAAGACAGTGCAAAAGAAATACCAAAGGTGGTCTGAGGAAGTAAACCAGGGACCCCTGGCCTCTTCTCCACCACCTCCTGCTCAGGCAGTAAGTAGAACAGATGGGGTCCAGTGGCATGCAAGGGAGCAATGAAGAAATGAGGGTAGGAAGATGGAGGGGTGTGGAGGTTGATGGACGAGTGGAGGAGGTGTTGATTAGCCCACCACAGACTCGCTGTGATATATTTAGCTTCATGTTGCCAGTGAGGAGCTCAGTATGCCAGGAGGGTTGGTATGTGCACCCCACAGATGATTTCTAGGCTCAGCTGCTTTAACACATTAACTTGGCTACCGTCACCCTCTCTGATGATTGATCTAGTTTTCTTCCATTTGAAGAACTATATTAAGTCACAGAGTGCAAATCTATTTTCCACTGGCCTTCATGCAAAGAGTTACCACACTGAAAAGCTTTCAGGAACACACAGATTTCATCTTATAGCTTGGATGCAATATTGTGGATTTACTGGGCTTAAGCCCGGGTCCTTTTTTCAGAAGTCCGGGGTCTTTTGAAGTGTAATTTGTTAGTTAGATGCCTGACTGACAACTGTATAAAACAAAAACAACACACGAAGCACAGAGCGCACCGTCGTAAATTCCCCCTAATTTTGGTATGATCCGAGCTCAGGCACTGGGCGACTGAGCGCAGCACCCATGTGAGCGAGAAGCTGCTGCCTGCGAGTTCGCTGCAGACAGAGGAGAGCTTCAGTTTGACCAGGTACCAAAGCAAATAATTCGTACTGAACTAATAATGTAAATATGACAGTGTATCACAAAAGATTGACATCAAACTGATCACTTGGTTGCGTTACTTGTTCTTCGAGTGAATCAACAAATGGATAAATAAAAAGCCGAACAACAACAATGCTGTTTTTTTTTAGAGAGTCTTAGCTTACATTTCATATTTTCAGTTGTTTCCCTCCACGGCTAAACAAACTCTCTAAACCAGTTTCAGTTGTGTACTGATGAACACAACAATGGACATAAGGAGCTTCTTTCAAAGAAAAAACTCAGGTAGATGTTATTTTATATATTATGCTTTGTATATTGTTCAGTATATTCCTATGCAAAACAAGAGGAATTTCAATACACAGCAGTAGGGGAGACCGGGGATAGTTGTAACGTGGGTCAGTTGTAACACTTCCAATTTCTCCAATCAGGGCTAAGTTTCAAATGATGTGATTAATCCTGTGCATGCCCAACTCAGTTCTGCTATCACATGTGAAAAATCAGCACATTTTGTCAAACACAGACAATTTAACACGAAAAAAAGTAATTTGTATGCCAAAAAGTAAGTTTTTCTACTTTATTTCAATTTCTAATAGCATTATCTGCTTTGCAGTTAAACTCATCAAACTTAAATTATGTTATTTGTATGTCTATGGGGATATATTCTGTGTAGGTCTTTAGTGCTAATGTTTTAGCCGTTGGCTGTAATGTTAGCTAGTTCATGGCTATAGGAGTCTGGGTCAGTTGTAACAATAATGCAGATGTTACAACTTACCACACTATTACTTTAACTTATATTAAACAAGTTGGGGCAACGACATCAGCAGAGAGAGGTTCACTGGTCCATTTGTATATGCGGTTAATGCCATTGGCAACACAATTCCTCCACTGTTTGTGTTCCCACACATACATTATGCAGACCACTGTGTCAGAGATGGACCAGTAGGAAGTACTGGTAGTGGAAATAATCAGGATGGGTGCAAGAAACAGATTTCCTCATCTTTCTGAAGCACTTTGCAAACCACACCAAGGTAAGCCATGATAAAAAGTAATGGAATTGCGATGCTGGTGAACAACTACATTTTTTCAGCTTCATTGTTATGTTCAAAATTGGTGCAAGAGTTGTAGGTTATAATGCCCACTGAGCCAATGAGGCCAAACTCAAGGAAGACCAACCAAAATTAATGAAATATTCAGTTGCAGAAAATTCCATAATTTGTCTTTTTTGGGGGGTTGGAATATGTTCAAAAGCTAGATTTCTGCATTCTGTCACACACACACACAGCTACATAAATGGATGTAAGTGCATTCATGTGTTGAATAAACAAAGATTACATGTTAATGTTTTGTTAGTACCCTTATTTCATTGTGTTACATTTCACCCCAGGATATGTTACAACTAACCCAGACTATGGGGTTAATTGTAACATTTCACTCTTTGTGTTTGAGCCATACCATGCAATGGGTAATTGTGCTGCAGAGAAAATAGCTGCACTATTTAATAGCAGAGACATGTAAATACTTTGCATTACATTTTGAATCCACTACCTTAAAAGAGCTCCAATTTACAGACAGAAATGTCAAAAATGTTACAACTATCCCGTTATTCACAGTTGAAACCAGATATTTACATACACTTTATGGAGAAAACATAAAAACTTTTTTTTACTGTTAAACATCAATTTAGAGTAAACTTTTGTTTTAGATAAATAAATGTTGAAATATCTTTTGAATTAGTTAAATGTCAGAATAAAAAGAGGGAGCTGTCTATTTTATCACTTTCATCAAATTTAGGAGTACATATACACTAAGTTTATTGTTAATTAATAAGAAAACTCCAGACGATTCCATTCTGAGCTGAAGAAGCTTCTGATAGGTTAGTAGAGTCCATGTGAGTAAATTGGTGGCACAGCTGTGGATGCATATAAGGCAAAACACAGAGCCTGTTTCTGTGACATGGGAAAATCAAGAGATGTCAACCAAAACACCAGGAAAAGAACTGTGGAGCTCCATAAGTGTGGCTCAGTTTGAATACAATTTGGTGCCATTTGCAATTAAGAAATACAGATAGTTTCTCTCTTTACTCTTAAAGTTAACAAATATGTTTTTTATATTTATCAATCTAAAAAAATAAACATTTAGTCTGATTTGATGTTACAATTAAAAAAGTGTTTGTGTTTTTATCTGAAGAGTTTGTAAATATCTGGTTTCAACTGTATATTTGATGATGTTGGTGTTTGGCTTGATTGTCAGCACAAAGAGGGAGAGAGAGGAACAGAGAGAGAGAGAGAATGAGACAGAACAGAGATGAACAAGAGCAGGTGAGACACACATGTTAGTCAAATGGTTGTTTGCCAAAACTCATCAGAACATGTATCTAGTACCTATAGTGTATCTTTTAGATACCATTTGTTACTTTTCAAATTCTGTATTTACTAAGTTATGCAGCTTGTTTGCACACCAAGGCTAAATAATTATATAAATGTTTCTGAATGTAAACAGTGTACTTTGGTAGAATTAAAAAATACGTGTAGCCAGGTCTATAATGATTTTAGTGCTACTATCATCTAGTTCTGATCGTGGTTCTGTTTTGGTTAAGTCCTAAATAGTCCTGATATTGAACTGTTGTAGTCCTGTTTTAATTCTGGATCAGTTCTGGGTCTGGTTGAATCGGGGTTTAGTCCCTATGTCTTGATACAGCCTTGACTTTGTTCTGCCTCGCTGCTTAATTAAAAAAATAGTTTAAGGTGTCCTGCATATGTGATATATATTTTTTCCTATATGAAGTCATTCTTTTTTGAACAAAACTCAAAACACAGCCTATTAATCTTTCACTTAATTTCCTTTGGCTGCTCAGCTCTCACACAGAGGCTCAGCTATGCTTCAATCCCTCCATATTGTGGCCAATCACATGCGAGAACATAGGATAATATCATTATGTGAAAAACAGAGAGGGTGAGAGACGCGACAGTCAGGTGGAGCGTGCGTCTGTCCTCTCAGTAAGTGAGTGAGACAGTAAACACATGAATATGCCTGAGACCCGCAAATGAAGCAGCATCTGGCTGCAGTTTAAAGACTTTTTTTGTCTCGACTTGGTCTTGGTCTCGGATTAGGCGGTCGTGGCTACAAGTCTACTTCAGCGTGAAAATTCAATTTTCCTGGAGCAACGGAAAGTCTTGTTTCTGATCCAGAAGAATTTCATCCAAGGAGACTCCCGAGCTGTCATCACCAGTGTTGGTCAAGTTACTTGAAAAAAGTAATCAGTAACTAATTACTGATTACTTCCCCAAAAAAGTAATCCCGTTACTTTACTGATTACTTATTTTCAAAAGTAATTAATTACTTAGTTACTTAGTTACTTTTTAAAACACGATTTACAACCTGAATAGGTGATAAAGCGATAGATCTTTCAGCCCAATTCTACTTTTTCTGCATAATCCATCATACAAAATGTAATCAAATGGAAAAGTCTCTTTTTAAAACTTGTTTTATTAGTTTTAATCTTTTAACTTTATGCATCAAGCAAAAATTTAATTATATGCAACATTCTCTGACTGGAAGAAATTAGTTTAACATTTAAACCTATTTTCTGCACATTCCAGCACATAAAATAAAATATTTTTGTGTGTTTACACTCAGTCTTTCAAATAGATGCAAGTAAAACACAGCAGAAAATAAATAAAGTCAAAGACTCAGCGGTCCTGTTGCTCTATTTTCACCTGTAAAGCAGGAGTGGGGTAGGCGGAGGTTTACCCTGGTGCAGGTGTGCCGCGGTCAGTGGAAGAATCCGCGAGTTTCTCTGTGAGTTTCCCATTACGTCGTAGCTACTCGGTGCTTGTTGGAAGTTTAGGGGTTTTTTTCGCTGTAAAAAGAAGTTTTCTTCCCACGCACAGCGGACACTAATGTTTTTGTCACTTTTTATGGAATCAAACTCAAAGTAAGGTCAGTACTTCCACGCTTTAAACGCTGCACGCTCATACTCTCTCTGCACTCGATATGTGATCCATGTTGATCTGCACACAGCTGTTGTCACGAACGTCGCACTCGCTTACGTCACTGTCGTGAGACATTCTCGCAAAAAAAATCACGGTTTTAGTAACGCAGTAACGCAGCGTTCCTACGGGAAAGTAACGGTAATCTAATTACCGTTTTTGCAATAGTAATCCCTTACTTTACTCGTTACTTCACATGATAATTTGTACATCAACAGCTCTATCATGACTCCATGGCTGTCCTGATCTTGTGTGAGGTTATCTATATCCACACAAAGCCCTTTGTGACTCTTTCCTTTTTATTTTCCTTTTTCACTGGTTTAAAAGCATATTATGTTTGGTGTTTTGTTTTTTTTTGCCTCGCTGTTGTTATGATTTTAAGTTACTTTGGAGTTATTCTTTGATGGCTGCACTGTTTTGTTTCACTTATGTCACTTTTCACCTCTTTTCTCTTGTCTTTGCACTCAGAATTATGCTTGTTCTACCTTCAATGCTGGGATTTACTACACAAACATACAGCACAGACACATACATGTGCACATCTAACAGCACTCCACCAGTTAGCTAAACATGACCACACTGAGATTTGTCACATGGAAACTTTGTTCCAGAGAAATTAGGCTAAAATTTGCTAATCAGTTAAATTAGTTATAGGCAGGTATTATCTGTCAGACTCATATATATGTTCAAACCATCTGTACACACACACAACACTATAATTTATCTATTATTTTTTTTATCTATTCAAAATGTGGATTTATGAATATTATTCTACAGACATATTTTAACAAACCTGAAAGTTTCTTGTCTTTGCGATGCTCTCAGGCATTTTGTTTTTGCCAGTACAGCACTCACATTCACATCATGATGGTTATGTGATCATGCACCAGTTGTTATTGCTCTGACACCGAAAAAAGTCACACAATCAATTAGGAGAACAATATATCTTACTGAAAGATAAAGAAAAATCACTTATTACAACAAAAAAATTTAATAATTAGCTGCTGCCTTTGCTGCCTTGCAACAAGAACGTATAATTACCATCCTCAGAAAACTAAAATTGGAATTAAATAAAGAAGACACAATCTTGTATTGGCTGTGTTTGGAGAACTCTGAATGTGGAAATAAATCTAGAAAATTCATTGCTGTATAAAGAAAGAAAAACTATTTAGTCTACTGAAGATTTGACTGGGAACATTTCTCGTAATCCACAACAAATATTAAATCTTTGAAAGACTTTTATGAAGTTTTATAGTCGTCACAGATTCATCCATCTGATGCTGCTATTAAGGGATGTATTAACAATTTAAATCTACTAAAATGTAAAAAGTTGTCGTCCTCTCCATTCATCTGTTTCAATGTGAATTCCATGAAGCCCTACAGCATTTTCCAAATAACAAAGCCCCAGGTCCAGATGGATTTCGAGCAGTTTTACAGAGCATATGCCAGCACCCACTCAGAATGGTTCCAACTCAAAATGATCACACACTAAACTCCTTTTAAAATGTATTAGGACTAAACACGTTCCGTTGTGGTAGACAACAGCCAATAATAATAAATGTAGTAGACTACTGTTCTGTTAACAATACATTTATTTATAGGTGCCTTTAAAGACCTTCAGGGTCACCTTACATTAGTACAGCAAAATAAAAGCATAAAGTAAATGAAAAATAAAAAACATGTATGAAAGTATAAAAACTTTCATGATGAAGGGTTTGCAATTATGGGTTTTAAGATGCGATATAAAAGTAGAGCCAGAGTTTGTAGATCTGGTGGAAGTGCATTCTAAAGTCTCGAGGCAGAACAACTAACGGCTCTGAGTCCCACGGTACTCGGGAAGCTGAAGAAGAGAGGAGTGTACGAGGGGGTGAGTATGTTTGGAGAAGATCAGATAAATATGGAGGAGCGAGGTTATGAAACACTTTGAAAGCAAGAAGCAGGATCTTGAAACTGACACTGAGGTGAAGTGGAAGCGAGCTGTTTAAGAACACGTGTTCGAATTTTATAAGAGCAGCTGTATTTTGAACTAACTGCAGTTTATGGAGAGATGTGAGATGATATGAATGGTTGAGCTTAGCCCATGGTAAACAGTGATCGATGAAGTTATAAATGTTTTTTCATTCCTGTGGACACCTACATGTTGTTTTGAGAGTACCAAGCACACAAGGTTCTTTTTATTGCATTTATTTTGAACCTTGTGTAGCTGGGTAGGTATTGACAGTGTGTATTCCTTTATATTTAAATCAGTTTAGTTCACTAAGTGCAAATACACACACACACACACACACACACTCATATATACACATGTACATTAGCTAATAATAGTTCTAGGTAACATGTTGGAAATACGTATAGCAACCTCACCCAGGGACTCCCAAAGAACTGGTGTAAAAAGCCAAGGATGGAGAAGTGCTCATCTTAATCCATACTGATCGTGCTACTCCCAGATAAGCTCACTGCAGTGTAATCACCAGGGATTAGAATCTGTACAGTTTACAAGATAAATAAATATTTGGAGAAATAGTCGTGTCACCAAAATCAGGCTAAGTCAAGTCACACCAAGAATGTGTTGCTCTCTGTGTTGTTACCCTTTTATTTATTTATTTATTTACAATATTTAAAATAATAATAATAATTTACAAAAACACATTGTTGGGACAGCATAAAACTTTTAGCGTTTCACTTTCTAACTACCGCATGATCTTGTTTCCCTGCAATGAGCCGCTCCCATCTGACAATGACACCTGAAGTGCGTTACTCATGTCCAGTGTACTCTGTAATTTGGTTATGGTCGCTGGCAGAAAATCCCAGTTCACAAAGACAGGATGTTGGAAATGGAAGCAAGGTATTCTGGGCTTTTTTTTGGCAATTTCTGGATATTCTGCTTGATCTTGATCCAAACACCAGCAGAGTTAGTGTCTGAAACACACTTTAAAGACTACCATCATTTTCCATCTCCAGCTGTTGCCTTTCTTGGAGCATGGTCAGGTTGTTCACTTTTCAAATTCGGGGGTCTTCTGTGATTGGAAAGTACCACTCAAACTCTTAAAAGTAGAGACAAGTGATAATGCACAAGCCCGGATCATTTTGACAGGCACAGTTTCTTCCCAAACTCCTGCTAATATTTGAAACATGCCAAATATCTCTTCACTCAGTGTCCCCATAACTCTAGTTTGGCTTTGAATCCAGTTACTTTATCTGCCAACTTGAAGACAGTTGTCATTTACTTCTGAAGTGGTACATTGTGTTCAATAAGCAGACTCAATATGTTGCACAAGTAAGTGAGTTTTGTGACCCATTTCGAGTCACTGAAATATGCAAATATGCTGTCATAAGTCAACACTCCTGGCCGATAATCTGCCTTTAGATAGCCATCTTACTTCTGCATGTCAGAGAAGGCAGTTTTGCTCGGCGTCCATCTCCTCACAAAATTGCATGAGCACATGCAAGTTTAGATCATTTCTCTGCAAACCCAAACAACAGAAATCTGTCCAATCAGCTCCCTTGGTGCATATGCGGACACAAAAGACCAATTCTGTTTTCCTGATATGTAATGATTTGGAGACTGTGGTGTTACTTGCAGTGACAGTGCACATATCTTTTCTTTGTGCACATCCTCCTGATACGGCACAGAAACAAGCAGTATTGCCTTGCTGTCAGTATCAGTATCTACCTGAATTGTGTAGAACGATGACTTGTTAATCCTCTGTGTCCTCTAGATCCTCTATTAGTGTCAGTATTAGTTAAAATAGGAAACTGTGCTAAATTTTTAACTGTAACATCAGTTACAGTTCACAGCAAATGTCCCTACCGGCAAGCAGGATCGGTTCCTCACTGGTACTGAAAGGTTTCTTCACCTTAGTCATGAAGTTAGCCACTAGGTATGATGCTCATTTTCTTGATGTGGTGGCTGTAACTAATTCCTTTTCACATTTTCTCACATTTTCTCTTTTCAGAAAACTCTAAAGACTTGTCTTGTAATCCAGGGTGCTTGGTCTCCATGTGCCGAAGCAGTTTTGGAGGCATCACAGGCCAATTTACTAGCCTGTTGGCACATATTATGCATAGCGCGCTTGGTGTGTGACAATCACATGCAGTGATAAGCCCATGCATAAAGTATCTTGATGCATGTGACTTCTATAGTCACTGAAGAAGTCACTTGGATGAGTGATGAAACATTTCTCCTACTGAAATTGCAACGTCCAGATGAACAGAATCCACTTTTTTGGCACAATTCAAGTAGGACTCTTCTTCTTGAAAGCCGTAGGCTCTAGTTCTGTCTTCTCATTGGGCCTTTTGCCCTTTCCAGAGAAGCTCTCCAAAGATCGTTGCTTTTTTTACTCATTTTTGGAAGCTTGTGGGGATCATTTTTAAAATACCATATCACGTGACTAAGATAAGTGTTTTTTCAAAATAAAAAAGTGTGAAATTGATTATCACACTCTGATAATCAAAAAAAAAACATTTTAGCATTACTTATACCACTATTACTGCTTTTACTGCACCATCACCACTGGAATGGACCATTATATGACCTGAACAAAGACAAACTTTGATTTGTGTTTTTAGGGCAGTAGGTAGAGTGGGCGCCCCATGACCGGAAGGTCAGGGTTCGAATCGACTGAACGGTTCCCCTGAGGTACCACTGAGCAAGGTACCGTCCCTAGAAACTGCTCCCCAGTGCACCTGCTTAGTGGCTGCCCGCTGCTTCACTGAGTGAATGGGTCAAATGCAGAGAGAGTAATTTCCCCACGGGGATCAATACAATATACATTATTATTATTAACAAGCAGTGTTGGGGAGTAACGGAATACATGTACCGCCGTTACGTATTTAGAATACAAAATATGAGTAACTGTATTCCGTTACAGTTACCGTTTAAAAAGGTGGTATTCAGAATACAGTTACTTTGTTGAAATAAATGGATTACACTGCGGTACTTTCCTGTTTCATGTTGTCGCGGGTCAGGACTGTTTGGGTTTTGTTTGACAGCTACGTTCTGTTGTTCCAGGCGGCAGCGTTACGGTTGCCATGGTTACAGGGCGACGCTCTCTCTCTCTCTGCGACTGTGTGTTTCCTGGGTGAGAGAGCGCCTTTTCGTTGTTGTTGTTGTGCTAAGCTAACAGGCAGAATGCTACAAGCATAGCTCTAAAGAATGTAGCATCATGGGCAGTGTAGTCCGTGCTGCAGGGAGAATGGACTGCCATACACGTTATGGTCTGTGAGCGCGAGGAGGGAGAAAAAGGGGAGTGGAAAGGTACGAGTTGTCATCGAGGAAAAACGGGAGCTGGAAGCATGTAAATATAATAATAACCACTGCAGCCAAGAAGAGAGCCTGACGAGCCCAGTTGTAAGTAAGCTATTAAGACTCGACTGTACACCGTGTTCGTGTTTTCCTCCGAAAACAATAAGTTCCGTTGGAGCAGCCTTTCAACGCCTCTCTCTGTCTCTCGCAAGAAAAGTTGACCCACACAACAAAGTAAAGCTATTTTTCGGCTACGAGCCGACAGGGACCCCGCCGTATTAGTCAGAGGTCCCTTTACTACAGTTCGGAGTCGCGGACCTTCAGTAATAGTAATAAATCACACAGCAATAGTACATTCACGTTGTTGTAAAAAGCATGATAATATATTAAGTAATCCAAAGTATTCAGAATACGTTACTTCATTGAGTAACGTAACGGAATACGTTACAGAATACATTTTGGGGCATGTATTCTGTATTCTGTAGTGGAATACATTTTAAAAGTAACCTTCCCAACACTGTTAACAAGTAATGTAAGGGATTACTATTGCAAAAAAGTAATTAGATTACTGTTACTTTTCCATAAGCATGCTGCGTTACTGCATTACTAAACTGTGATTTTGTGAGAGTGTCTCATGACAATGATGTAAGCACACGCAACGTCCGTGGCAGCAACAGATGTGTGCAGGTCAACAATGTATAATATGGAGTGTGGCAGAGAGTAGGACCATGCAGCGTTTAAAGCGTAGACGTACTTATATTACTTTAGGTTTTAATCCATAAAAAGTGACAAAAACATTAGCGTCTGCTGTACACTCTGCGTGGGAAGACAACTTGCATATAATTGTTGCAAACAATTTAATTTTTGCTTGATGCAATGTGCACAAAGGTGAAAGATTAAAACTAATCAAGCACGTTTTAAAAAGAGACTTTTTCATTTGATTCAATTTTATATGAAGGATTATGCAGAAAAAACAGAACTGGGCTGAAAGGTCTGTTGCTGTATTACTTATTCAGGTTGTTTATCATGTTTTTGAAAGTAACTAAGATACTAAGTAATAAAGTAACTAATTACTTTTGAAAATAAGTAATCAGTAAAGCATCACAATTACATTCTTGGAGAAGTAATCAGTAATTAGTAAAAAATGACTTTTTTCAAGTAACTTGACAAACATTGTTGGGGCCGCTGTATTACATGATTAAACAAAGGTTTTCTCCAGTCTGCTGCCGTCCTGTAACACATGCAGCACATCCTCATGCTATGATGACAGGATAGGCCAGTTTCCAAAGACTCCTCAAAACATGATGAACATGAGTGATGCATCATCTCATATCGTCCCCTTACAATGATCTGAATGAAAACATAGCATTTACAATGTTTAGATGGGTGATAAACACATATCCAAACATTAGCAAAGATCATGCACATTTTCCATGTCAAAGGCACAACCAGAGAGCAGGCCGAGCATATGATACAACACTGTTTTATCTATAGCTTTGTCTAAATACATTAAATAGGGAAACAATTTAGTCTGTTCATGTATGAATGAATTTATTACAAAATAAATAATTTTTTTATGTATCAAATAGTTAAACACATTTCTTGATTTGCTTGTTTTTTACGTAACATAAGCACTTTATTTTAAAGCTGAAGTGCAGCTTTTATTTTTCGATGAATAGAATAGAATAGAATAAACCTTTATTATCCCATGGATGAGAAACTTCGGTGTTACGGAGCTCTTACAGCAAGGGAAAATAAAATATGAAATGAAGACAGATGGATGTTGGATGTTAGCTTAGAAAACATCCTCTCCTCCCCAACCTGCTCGATGGACTTCAGCAGACAGTCCAGGGGTTTAAAGTTTAAAATAAATGGTGTAAAATAACCACAAAGACTGCCTCAGAACCACCATTTTAATTATTTTAATTAATTTTTGCTATTTGTTAACACCAATATTTAAAAAATACTACAACAACTTGCTCCATGGTTCAGCCTTTGATACGCCATTTATTTCATACCCCATTGTGGAAGCAGCAATAAAGAACAATAGTTAATTGGCTAATATTGCTTTTCATGCCTGAGTAGCTTGGATATTAACTTGGCTGGAGGAAACCCAGCATTCTGTAGTCACACAGTAGGCTCTCCCTGTGGTTAGTACCCTGAGACTGCACATTTATTTCATCACCACAACCCCAACTCGATTTTCAGCACTGAATTTAATTATACCGGTGGCTTGAAATTACCCACAATGCCCATAAGTGCTCCCAATGGAGTTTGGGGGTGAAAGCATGGGACATTCTAAGCAGGACAGAGGAAAACACAATATGCATAGGATATGTAGGATGGACAAATGCTGCTTATGACGCGACACTCTACAGAAAAGGTCTGAGAAATGAAGCCAGTGTGAACGTAGCTTAAAAACTTAAGCACGTAATTTACTGGGTTGTTTTTATTTCCATCTCTTATCTCATCATGTAACAGCGTGTGTTTGAAATTTTAAGGTTTATGTACTGTCATCGTTTCTACATTTATCCTTTTCTATTCCTAACAAATGTTAGGGGCGCCATGTGAAGCAGGTCTGCCAATTTCTGCTGTGGAGAATCAGCCTTAATGATACAGCCTCAGAGGAACGTTCAGATGTGTCGGGATGTGTTAAAACATGACGACGCAGAGCTTCAGGTGTTATATTTTGAAAAACTACCTTCTTTTACCTTTTAACATTAAACTGTTATGCAGCAGTATTCACTTAGAGAAGGGGTAGCTTTGCAACATGTTAAACTAAATCACTGTGTTTATATCTATATGAGGTACTGCAGTGCTGTGAAAAGGTATTTTCTCCTTCCTGATTTCTTAGTTTTATTTGCAAATTTGTCACAATTCCCCAAGTTTTAATCTTAGACAATGATAACACGAGTAAATGCAAAAATTATTTCATTGATTGAAAGTGAAAAAGTTTTAAAAAGCTATCCAAACCTACCTGGCCCTATGTGAAAAAGTAATTGCCCCCCTTGTTAAATCATGAATTAACTGTGATTTTCTGGAACGTTGAGTTTCATTTCTATAGCTACACCCAGACCTGATGATTGCCAGTCCTCTTCATACAACATATGCTGTGATCTAAAGGAACTCAATCATCATTTCTAAAATTCAGGACTCCAGCTAACATACTGAGACGTTTTTTACAAACGGAGAAAAACCCGAATAATGGTGCGCCTGCCAAGGATTAGCTGGCCTACCAGAATTTTTCATGTTACTCATCGATGATTCATCACAGAAGTACCCAGAACAACATTTAACAAACTCAGTTAAGGTCAACGTTCATGATTCTTCAATAAGAAAGCGACTGAGCAATCATGGCAATAACATTGATCTTTTCAATTTTTCACATTGTATCCATGTCTGACATTTAGGGAATTTGTGAAGTTATCAGTGAAAATAAAACAAAAGGCTGTGGGTAATATCTGTGCAATAATATCTGCATCAGTGCAGTTCTGTTTGTCCATGAACATTAACAACAGCTGTTATTCAGTGAATGTCCTGTAAGGACATCTTCAGAGCCGCTGCTGTTTGTTTCCATTGTACTGGACCTCTGGGAGAAAAACTCTGTCTGAACAGGGGATTAAAGCAGCTTGTGCAAGTTCCTTTAGCCGCCTCCCTTTTTGTTGTTTGTTGTACTGTGTAATAGCTCATTGCAAGTAGCAACAAGGTCGAATGGCTGTTAGGTTTTAATAATCATGATGCGTTCACAATGGAAAACTTTCTGCTCTCTCAGCAGCATGATTCTCTAAAACCTGTCTATATACTGAAATATTCTGCAGCACATGATGGACATTACGAATGGAAATGAAGTGTGCTCACTGTGTAGCAACAAAAAAGGGGGTTGGGTTTGTACAGATCATGGCAAGGTTTGAAACCCCCAGGCCTGGATGTAACCTCAGCATAACAAGAAATGCACCTCCCCACTCTACCTCCACCCAAGAAAGAGCCAAAAAAGTCTGGGCTATGCCAGAATAACAAACACAAGATCACTAAAGGTCCCTAATCTGCCCTGCACAAAATACACATCAAACAAAACACAGTTTTCTAACCCTGTCACTCCTACAAGGCTGCTGCAGTGAAAGAATACGAGCTCTCTAATTTACAAAAATATTTACAACGATCTTGACCAGATCTCATAATCACAGACACACAAATTTACTCACACTACTCACTAATAAACTTTTCAACTCTGGTGGTTAAAAGGCTGCTGTCCATCCAATTATTCAAACGGGAGCAGGAATCAATTCAAGCCAAGCACTCTGCATGGGTGTGTCTTTATAGAGACAGGTGTCTGCTAACCTCAGGCAGGGAAGAAAAAGAAAAGGCCACACCCACAACACCTAGTGGGAGGAGTCAAACACACACACACACACACACACACACACACACACACACACACACACACACACACACACATGATCTTGGCTCATAACCAAGAAACTTTCATCCCTGCATTAGGGAGGGTTTTTTTCAATTATCCTCTGGCTAGACTCAAAAACAACCTTTTCTAATATGTGTCCTAATATACACAGTTAACATTATTTTAGTGCTTTGGTGCCGAAACTTAACGAAACAGCAATTTCAAAAAATACAACTTTACAACAAAAAAAAGCTGCCGTGTGGACACCACATACCAGCATGCTGTATAACTCTTAACAATGCTATAATGCTTAATACGATATTAAGATTAGAGTCTTTCCTAAACATTTATTGTTAAAGCACAGTGATAAAGGGTAGCTCAGGGTTGTTCTTTTAGAACAAAGCACAGTTAAAGTTAAAGTTCAGTCTTCATTAAGATCCCATGAGGCAGTTTGTTTGTAGGGAATCAAAACAGTTTCCCAAAGAGTTCCCAGTTTCAGTCTCTTGTGTGCCCCCTGTAGCTTTTAAAATCCATCTTAAAATCTTTCAGTAATCATCTAAGTACTCTCATGTGACACTGTTGCTAATTCAGCTGCTTTGGCTCCCCATCGAGTCCATTTTAAGATTCTGGTTCTGACCTTTAGAGCTCTTCATGGACAAGCACCAGCCTACATGATTGAACTTTTACAGTCCTATGTCCCTAGCAGTCCCTGAGGTCATGTAATCAGGGCCTTCTTGTTATTCGGCATACAAGCCTAAGAACAAAATCATAGATAATAAGTAGGTGGAGCAGCCTGTGACATTTATGTTCTTTCCACTTTCCGCACTCGCAGAGCGTTAAACAATTTTTTCAGACAGTATGTAGAGCCAGACTGAATCACGGAGACAACAATGTGAACATGTGTGTTTGTGTGTGTGTCTCAGCACGACAGCGCAGCATGCAGACCAGGTTGTTTTGTGGAATAAATATACTAGCTATTATCCAGACACATAAACACACACAGAATGCAGTCGAGTCAATAGGCTGGGGGTTCCTAGCAGACCTGCAGACACAATGCTCTCCCTAGTTCAAGAACAAATAACCTGACACAAGGTAGGAATGTGACAGCATGAAGATTATGAGGAGGGAATAACAGCTGCTTTAAGGAACTGTGGCAGTAACACATCTTAGAAGCAGAACCTTTTAAGAGCTCCAAGGTTTTGTGACCGTAAGGTTGGGGATCACCATGTATGAGTCAACATGAGAATAAGTGGTGTGTGCTTTGTTAATGTGCAAACATGTGTACAAGTGTCTTTGTTTAATCATTTATATTGTTCTTCATTTAAAAAAGCTTTAGGTTCTTACTTTTTGCACAGTTGTGATAAGCAAGAACCTCATTTTAAGATTTGTAAAATTTATTTTCTGTCTGCTCTCTAAGGATGCTGAGAAGTTATAGAAGTCTTACATCCTTGCACATCACTCTTAACTAAGAGCAGTAACTGTAATTTATGTCCATATAATACTTGTAAAACATCTTGGGGCTTAAAAGATTTACATGTAATACTTCAATTTTCAGCTAGTTTCAGCGAGTTGATTCCAGCAGGCACAAATGTTTCACAGTTAATGATAATGTGCTGAGGGCAGTTAGTCATGGAAAACTGAAAACAATGACTCCTGAAAAAACAACAACAAGATATTAAACAAATAAATAAAATTGGCAAATAAAATCAATTTATAGATGGACAAAATTAAAAACATCAACGATCAGACAGACCACAGCCAGGTTAAAGAAACTGAAAAGAAAAAAAAAAGATATTCTACTTGAAGAGGTGGAAAAGAAGCATCTATTTCTAAAGAGGCGTTCCTATGAAATGGGCCCAGAATTAACAAAGATGAATAAAGAAAAAGCAGGAGAGAAACACAGCACAGAAAATTAAAGACCCACACTCAAATAAACAGAAAAAAGACATTTCATCATTACTATAACCACCTCTATACACAACCACCAGCGGAGAGAGATAATACAATGAATGGCTTTTTAGAGCAACTGGCTCTGCCATCAGTGGAACTTCCTAAGATGAAATACATCAGAAATTAACAAAGCTATAAAATTTAAAACAAAAAAATCAATTGGTAGTGAATAGTAAACAATAGTACAAATTATTTAATGAAGAATTCATATCAGTACTTCACGCCACTTTCAATTGGACTCAAAAAAATAAGATGTCACCATCATAGTAAGAAGCGATAATCACAGGAATACCAAAACCGAAAAAGGAAGATTGGCTTGTAGTTTGTGCATGTTAAATATAGACTATAAAATATATACGTCGATCATTTCTGAAAAAAATGAACACATTGGTATCAGAAATAGATGAAGACCAGACGGGCTATATAAAAGGCCACCAAGCTCATGGTAACATTAGGAGAACTGTGCCAAAGAGAAAACCTGAGCATTGATGCTTAAAAGGCATTTGATTGGGTAACTTGTCAATTTCAAAACAATGAAAAAATTTGGATTCATTGCAAAAATAAAGATATTAAGGGAAAGTTATGACTCCTGTACATATCCTATACAGTCAAGAGACTACTACAGGAAGGAAATCCAGGTGGACCCTACAGGACGACAAAGAGCTTGATATTCAGGAATGCACATTTGATTTTGGTCAGCATGGAGACATGCGCGCCACTGAAGGTGCACAGTTGTGACTTGAAGAGACGCAGCTTTGCCTGGAATACTTTCATGCACACATACAGCTTTGGCTGCTCTTTGGAAAAAAATAGTTTGCTGGGTTAGCAGGCTGTGATTTGCATAATGGCAAATCAAACAAAGACTTTCTCTGGGTTTCCATGAAAAAATATTCATTTTCTGCCTACTCTAAAATTTTCTGCAGTTCTGCGATCACTTGCAATCTTGCATGTCTTTGGTTCTGTTATTTCTGGTGGGCATGAGCCAGTGTTTTCTTCCATTGCTTGCTTGACAGCTAAGAAGTACAATACAGTTAAGCACAAATGTTGTGTGTGAACTACAGTCTGTTATATTTTTAGAACGGGCCAATTAAAAACGGTTGGCGGGCTGCAGTTGGCTCATGAGCCGTAGTTTGGACAACCCTGAATTAGAGAATAAAACCTGGGATAAAATATGTGCATAGCACGTCATACAACCACCACTTGGAGAATCCAGGAGTTTACCTGGAAAAACGTGGTGCGATACATGATCACATAAAGATTTAAAAGCAAACGGATAAAGAAGCACGGAAATGCTGGAGAGAGTGTGGGCTCCATAACGCCGGCCACACACGTGTTCTGGAAATGACAAAGACTAAATGTGTTCTGGGGAACAATTAGTGAACTGATGCATCAGATATTTGGGGCTACAATTGCAATTACGATTTTCTTCTTTAACAGACAGAAAAGAGGACAAAATATACATATGAGTTTGGCTGATGAATGGATTACAGTGTACGGAGTAACTAACTGATTTTATCATGGGTGTCTTTAGAAAGACTGGATGATGAGACCACAGGGTTCATCAAATTCACAATCAGCAACATCAAAATCTAAAAATCATCGTTGTGGGTCATAAAGTCAGCAAATTTATTTAAAGGATGCTCTTATAATTCTTATGCTTTTTTAACCATCAATTCTAAATGAAAATGTAGTAAATGCTGAAAATGTTGAGCCATATAAGACTTGTTAGGCTTCCCAGCAGCAGACGTGGCTCCTTCTGGTGACTGTGAACATACCCTAAATCTAATCAGCGGTCGTGGTCAAATCTGTCTTTAAACAAAGAATGGATGGACTCACTGCAGCAGACATACAGGACCTGCTGAAGCCAAAACTCAGTTCCTGTTTACAAACAGCATTGACAGAAAAAAACACTGAAGTACTGAAACAAACAAATACTTGTAGAGAAATACTAGTTAGATATTTTTTAGCTAATGAAATTGCAATATTGGGTTGGGAAGAGGTAATGGTTTGAATTCAAATACACAAAACTGCCTGTGTCATGGGGCTTCTCTGACACAAAGCACTGAAGGCAAACTTGCACATCCTAGAGATTAGCAATGTGTTCCTGCTCGCAGCTAAACCTGTTACCTCCTGGTAAGCAATGGGAGCATGCCAGCAGATTGGCCTAAGAAGCGTAAAGAGCTTTTCATCACCTGGCATCTTCTAAAGGCCCACCTCTATTAGTATTCACCTTCAACTGACACTCTGCTGACACAAGATCTAAAAACTTTGCTCGGTCCAAAGTTATTCAAATGATATATAAACACCATATGTAGTCTTAGACATACTGAGATTCATATGATTTGTGGATGATACCAATATCTTTTTTACAAATGACTCTCATGCTCAGTGTCTTGGTGACGTCACTGGGACCCAGGCATACCCACTAAATGAGTTCCTAAGATACAAACACAAGCGGAGACCACCAAGTGACCTCTTGTTATTTTATTTTTTTAGAAACACTAAAAGCCAGAGACACACACTCTCTTGTTCCATTGGCAGATTTTTTTTCACTTATTCCAACCAAAACTATCTTGTATTAAATGAAAAAATCTGCCAATGGAACAAGTGGAAATGATCAGTCTAAAAACAAGTTCCTATATCTTACTGCAATGTTACTCTGTAGCTGATTGTGTCTTATTTTAAGAGTGATGAGATTATTTTGACAAATAACACAAATATACTTGGTTCAAGATTGCACAGTTTTGAGTTTTTGCAGTGTTCAGCTGCAACTAACCAGGTAGAGGTTTTCTCAAGAAGCTGGGACGCCACACTTGGTGACTTTAGGGAGGAAGCATAGCCCGACAAACAAGCATGTGGTAAATCATCTAACGGATTATCCCAACTTGGTAACACACTAGTTTTTTTTTCTGAGCTGTGATAACATACACAGCTGCATGGCATCATTCCTTCCTCCTGAGCTTCATAAACTGCGTTGGGTATGTATTACAGATTACTTGCTACTTTTGCATCACTTAATAAATGACCTGAAACACAGTCAAACAACAACGAGTGAACACAAAGCCGACAACACAAAGCAAGGCTGAAAGCAAGCCCAGAAACGTTTACATATACAATAGAAACACATGTAGACACAATTCTGCTCACTGCCAGGTATTGGAGACAGTTGACTGTAGTTGTGCTGAAACAAATCAGTTATTAAGTGTAGAAGGCAATTATAATTTTTAAATAGGGCCAGGCAGGTTTGGGTAGGTGTTTCTCTGTGACAAATGTGCAAAAACCTAATAAATCACTTTTTCACAGCACTGTACGAATGGAGGATGCAACGCTACAAGCCTGACTGCTTTTCACTGAGTTTGCTACATGTTCAAGACCAAACTGTGGCTGCTGGGGTCTTTATACACTCAGTTTGAACAACACTCTGGGTTCGCGGGCAGCTTTGTGTTAGCATATTCTCTGTAGAGATGCTTGTTTGTGTCCTGGTGGCAGTTGCCTGGTTTATTGTTCATATCTCCTCTCATGAAAAGCCGTGGACTACGCCACCATTTTTCTCCTCTAGCACTTGAATGAAATCAGCTGATTGTAGCACACTTGAGAAAGCATGTTTATGTGTTTTGTTCCTTTTTAATTCACCCAGCGTGCAGATAACAGAACAACCTTTGTTATACAAGTAACAACAAAACTGTAACTGTATTGTAATTATAGTACTACATTAGAGTACTACAAATTTTCTGGGAACAAACTGATCATATTGGGAGAGATGGCATTCATGTTACTGTTAACTCAAGTTTGTCTTGAGTTATTAAACCATTTTTGATCAGTGTAACGTACAGCAGCCTAAGCCTGTTGCACCAGAACTAAGGAAGGCTTCACCTAACACACCCCTGATTATAAGCTTAGTCAGAGACCGAGGACAGAACGCCTTTTACATTGTCACTGAAAAATACAGAATATTTATCTGACTCTGAGTTCACTTCAGATTAAGTTGATATATTGGGTGATTTTTAAGGATGTTCTCACATCTGCAGTTTTTAGTCCGTTTAAATTGAACTCTGGTTCATTTTCCTCCTTGTAGCAGGTACGAACAGGGTAAACACACTGGGGTGTGACCCCGAGACCCTTTGGAGGACATGGTCGAGGTATGGTTCAAAATGAACTCCAGACTGGTTTGTTTATGGTGTGAACATGATCCGACTGTGTGCGTTACAAGTTTGAGCTACAAATTTCTGCTGTATTCTCAATGCAGCAAGGTAGCCTACTATAGATGTGCAAAGGTCTGTACAGGCTGGCAACTGGCTGTGAAATGAACATAAATGACCTTCGTCCTGTATTTACTTTAGTTGCTCTCACCCCAGATACATCTGGGCAATGAGCAGACTGAGTGTTTTTGCATTTGTTGAAATGTAAATGTAAAGCCATCTCAGTATTTCAGTCTTGGTCTTGTCCTGACATAAAACAAAAACTTGACAATTAATAATATTTCCTGGAAATCGTCCAGTTCAGATTACAGTCATGGAATACACAGCCTTGGGAAAACCTATTGCAGTACATCTATAAATGCAAAAGTCTTTTAAAAAGTGCTGTAACTAAGCTTGGATGATTCCACTACGTTTTTCTTCAGTCATCTACTCGCACAGAGTGCATTATCATAACTTGAGCTGTATGACTATGGCTACTGTAGCTCCTCTGAAAAAGAAAACAACAAATCAGAGTGACTTTCTGGTATTACTCACAAACACATGTCTTAAAGCAGATAACACATTTGCTGGAGAGGAAATGTTTCCATATTTAGAAACCCTTTGTCTTTCCTGGAAGAAAAAGGTATTTAAAGCTGGAACATTTTCCTATTTGTTAAAGAAAGAGGAAAGCAGGAATGCCCTCAGGTTTCTTTTCAGCACTGCACAAAGGCATAAACTACAAAGTTGTGTTGTGTGGTCCTGTTCCTGATTTCCTATTTTCTTGTATGTTTGTCACACTTAAATGATTCACATCAACAAACAAATGTTAATATTAAACAACGATAACATGAGAAAACACAACATGCAGTTGCTAAATGAAAGTGTTTATTATTAAGGGAAAAACCTAACACTGGAGCCACTCTTCTTTGCAGAATTGCTATAATTTAGACACACTGGAGGGTTTTTGAGCATGAACCACCTTTTCAAGGTGATGCTACAGCATCCCAGATTCAGACTAGGCCACTCCAATCTTCATTCTGTTTTTCTTAAGCCATTCAGAGGTAGACTGCTGTGTTTTGGATCATCATCCAGCTTCATAACCCAAGTGTGCTTCAGCTTGCGGTCACGTAGTGATGGACCGACATCCACAGCAAGTCCTATAAGGTCCTGTGACAGCAAAATAGCCCCAGGCCCTCACACCACCGTTATGTACTGTTGGTATGATGTTCGTTTTATGATAGAAGTAACAGGACTCACACTTTGCAAAAAGTTCAGCTTTGGTCTACAGAATATTTTCCCAAAAGTCTTGATCAAGATGTTTTTGGAAATCTGAGACAAGCCTTTGTGTTCTTTTTGGTCTGCAGTGGTTTCCTCCTTCTTTAATGGTTATTTTGTGACCTCCTGAGTCTTCGATGTGCTCGTGGAGCTCTGGTGAAGCTTCCTAGGAGTGACCAACCTACCAAAATTACTCCAAGTTTTCTCCATCTGTGTATAATGGCTCTCACTGTGGTTCACTGGAGTCCCAAAGCCTTAGAATGGCTTTGTAACCCTTTCCAATGACTTTGTTTTCAGGTGTTTCTTCAGGTCGTGGCATGAGGTGTTGCTTTTTGAGATCTGCTCCCCTTTGTCAGACAGGTGCTATTTAAGTGATTTCCTGACTTCCTGACAGGCCTTCCAGTAATCAGGCCTGAGTGTGATTAGTGAAACTGAAGTCAGTTCTTCGAAAACTGTGGTTAATCACACTTAATTCATGATTTAACAGGAGGAGCAATGACTTTTCCACACGACCAGGTAGGTTTGCATTGCATTTCTCCCCTAATGGATTTAAAAACTCTATCTTTGTCTAACATTAAAAAAAATGTGATGATCTGAAACATGTGTGACAAATATGCAAAACACTAGGAAACCAGGAGGAGGACAAACTGTTTTTCAAACTACTGTAAATTATGTCCAATAATTGGATGCATAAGGTAGGAGAAAGAGGATGAAGTGCTCCTGGATTGTTCTGTGAGAAACTGTCTGCTTCGCGATGTGACAGTGAAGATCAGACAGATGGAGATCAACATCTGAAGGAACAGGACAGCTACACAACCAGTCTGTACTGGGACACAGTGTTGGTGGAGGAGTATATATACCTGAGCATCCACACTGAAATCAGACTGAGCTGGAAGACCAATACAGAGACTGTACATAACGAAGGGATAAATAGGCTATATTTCCTCAGGAAACTGAAATCTTTTTGATCTTTTTAAACAATAATATTAATGATGATGATGCCAGTACTGGTACCCTGACATTCAAAATATTTTTAGTACGTCTTCCTTAATTATGATTAATTATATCATCTTTTAACTGCTTCATGAAACTGGCCAGTCTAAATAGCTGAATGAAGCACTTGACCCAGAGAAACACTTGATCTGTAGAAGCAGCTTCAGCTTCAACTCCTGCCTCATTTTTAATGTTTATGCTCTCAAGACCCCTCTCAGCTTGTAGGTTAAAGGTCACCTTGAGAGAGGGTGAGGGCTGAGGTTGGGGGATTGATTTTGTGGGGGTGAAGAAGAACAATAAGCAAGACATGTGACTCGAGGTGAAGCCTCTTCTCTCTTTTGTGTGCCACATAGAGATGAGCATCTGCAGCAGAGAGCTTGAACAGAGCTGCATGCGAACGATGCCACAACACAGTGTTATTCTCTGTGTGTGACCTTTACAGCATTAAATAACCTTCATTCATTGCTTCTTTCTGAAGCTTACTGAGTCTGGACAAGATGATCTGTCCCATCAAATTCCATCATTCATTGCTCTGATTTGTGCAGCTCTACAGAAACCTTTGTTGTTCCACAGTGGACCAAGCAGCACACAACTGCATCACTTACACTGGCAGTTGTGTTTATGCCTCAAAGGTTGCTTTAAACAGATGAGTAAGTGCAGCGCAGACATATAAAGCACCAGTAACTGGTTTTCAGGACTGCCAGGAGCTGCTGCAGTGTCTGAAAATTTATCAAAATGATTAAACATAGATGCTTTGTACAGACCACTATGTTTGTTTTTGTATTTGTAAGACTTAACTATGTGTTTTTTTAGGTTTCTTATTGTTTTCCAAAGGTAACAGAAAGGTTTAGCGATATGATTATATAATTTCCCCCCAAAATAGAAAATAAACTGTGAATCTCTGAAATTTGTTTAGAAGTTATTTGTGCCATGTAACAACTTCAAAACAGTGTCAGATGTTTTTCTTGTTCAAAATTACAAAAGATGACACTCAGTGGTCATGAATGAAAGTCTTTAGCTGTGTGACTGACTGGAGAGGAAACAGGGAGATAACATTTAAAGAGGAAGACCAGCTGATCCCAAACCTTCTGTCTGTGGCTTCTATACTCCAGACACGCCCAGACACAAATCTAGTCATCTGCCAAAGGACACCACACTGTGCCAAATTACACATTGTCACCAAATTCCATACATATGGGTGTAATGTGGAGGCTGATGACTCATCTGTTGGTTTCATGGTCCATTTTTGGTCTGGTTTAAAATGGCCTGCAGGGAATGATTTAACAGATTCTTTATTAATATTTCCATGTTCACTTCTGAACATATTGCTGCAGTCGCCAGAGAACCCATGTCTTTCACATTAGTACTGTCGCAAATTTCAGCCACCCATCTGCACCATGGACAAAAATAGTGGGCTGCATCTCTTCATTTTTCAGTTCAGACTTAAGGCAGGCTGCATGGTTAGGTGAAGTCTGTCAAAAACAAGCTCTTCTAATAAATGTTAGCTTGTAAAAAAAACAAACTCATGCATTAGACGTGTATGTTACTTAATTACTCCCAGGAGAAAGCAATATAAAATAATATAAAATGGTACCCATCCATTGTAAAATAATATCCATGCTGTAGACTGTAACCTCCTCCTCTGGCACACATTGAAATCAGTTGATTGTAGCAGAAGAGGGATTGATTCCTTTCCCTATCACCAAGGTTATTATCGTTAACGAAAACTAGAAGTGAAAAAACATTTTCATTAACGGAAATAAAAATAAAAACAAGACTTTGCAAAAAAAGGAAAACTAACTAAAACTGTAATGAGTGTTCACAAAACTAACTAAAATTAACTGAATTTATAGCAAAAATGTGTTTAGTTTTCAATAGCGTCGGGTGAAAGTGAAGCGTAGTTTCCAGGTTTTTTCTTGCTGTATCTCATTGTGCCAGCAGGGGGCAGTACGTTAGTCGAGTCGTCTGTGTCGCTGCTCCGTCCCACGCAGAATCACGTCAGCAAAAGTCGGGAGAAATCGCCAGAGTCCAATTTCATATTACTCTGAATATGATTGCGTTTTAGAGAAGCAAGTGTCTTGTAGTGGAAAGAGACAAATTATGCGGAACATTTCTAAAGGGAACCTTTGAAAAGCTCACACAAGAAGGCTAACCCAGCTTAGCTTGAGCAGGTAAGGGAGCACGCCCAAGCCTCATCCCCAGAAACAGAAGCTAACCCCGGGCAGCGTGAAGCATCCCGAGACAACTCCACAAAAACCATTAATGCAGTGCTTCCAACAGCGAGCCGATGGCTGCTGGTTGGTCCGTTCGCAGGAACATCACAAGCGAGAGGAAGCGTTGGTGAATATGTTTATTGAGACTGGGATATCTGCACAACTGTGTGAGTCAATTGCCTTCAAAAAGTTTAGCAATTCACCCGGAGCTGCAAGAGTTAATAGTCTCATTGGGGCCAAGACATATATATCTTATAGTTGCCTGCTATCAATGGTTGTTCATCTGCCCTCATTTATTTATTTATTCCCATAGGTGGGGATGTGAGTTGTCTGTCTCTGCGTGTTAGCCCTGCGACAGACTGGCGACCTGTCCAGGGTGCAGGGTATGGTAGCCGGAAGAGCAACATACCCAAGGATAAGCAGAAGAGCATGACTGATATGATGAAACTGGGATGTTGTTACACTTAATTATTGCAAACACAACGAAAACTATAACTGAAACTAAGGGATTAAAAAAAATAAAAACTAGACTAAACTAGCAAACAAAAGGTAAAAACTAATAAAACCTGATACAAAATTGAAAATCTGAAGTCAAAACTAAATAAAAATAAAAACCAATGAAAACTGCAAAACTATTAAAACCCTGCCTATAAGTGACCAGGACATTTGTTCATACAGAATTTGACACTCAAAATAACTCTTTTCCTGAGATCTCAGCAGGCGGCTTTATTCATTGTGGGAAAGGATCAGGACTGCCAAGAGTTTTGATACTTCCTAATCTGACAACATGGAATAAATGTAAAAATAACAAAATGATGAAGTGAGAATTTATTAATATCATACAAGAACCCGATTAGGCAGTAACACCCCAGCATGCACAAAAACACTGACTGTTTTTTTCTACACTGCTGCCATTGTTCTGTCAGGGTGACAAGAGCTGCACCCAAGTGCCAAGCACAGACACACTTAGGCCAAGAAGAGAGACGCCACACAAACATGTCTATACCGTATCTAGGTTAACTTTGTCTGGCCAATCTGCTCTGGTTTCTCTGCCCTTAATCTCATCCACTGCTTTAACACAGTGGGAGGTACAGCACATAATACAAAAGGATTTCCATTCCTTTGCACATGGTGTGAACAATGAAGCTTGTAAACAACAGCTATGACAGGAATAAATAAATGATCTTTGGTGAGAACGTATAGTGAGTGTGACCTAATTGTGTGTTATCTTGTTGTGTTTTTATACTGGAGTAAACCGCTGCCCGAAGATTGAAGGGGAAAGGAAACAAAGTCTCAGTTTGAAGGGAATAATTTTTTAAAGTGCACACAATCACGTCTAGTGTTATCTTGTGAAGTCAGACCTGGTTAAAATTATTTTATATCCTATACTGTTTTAAAAAACGGATAATGTTCACAACAAAATCAGTATTCTAAATTATTATAAATAGAGGCCAGTCTGAGAGCAAAATTACCTGAGCAGGTCAGGAGCAACAAAAGAAGCTTTTCCATTAAAGAGACGACGATTTCGATGCATAAATCCAACTAATCAGAAAGTAAAATGAGGGTAATCGTTAAATGAAAGTAGTCCAAGTGTGAAGTAGCATAAAACCAGCTCTAAAAGAAAAACCATTAAGCAATACTGGTGTCTCACTTCTACTAAGGAGGAAACTCACCAAACAAAAGAAAAAGTAAACAAAACAGGTGAAAGCACATGTACCATCAACCTGCTACCATCATTTTCCACATAAAAATGAAAAGAAACTTTACAGCAATAGATGTTACACAGATGCTGGTATAAAGAAAAAAGGAATCATTTATTGTGAATGTTTTTCCTGGTGTCCCGAATACACATCTGGGAATCTTAACCAATTAGGGGACGCAAACATTGCAGAACATTTTTTAAAAGATTTTTTCGGAAATATTTTTATTTCAACCCCACGGATGATTACTACGCTGCACATGCTATTCTTCATAAACAAATGATTGCAGATCATATTTTAGACTTCATCAAAAGCCATAGTTGATCTCATGCAGGCTGAGCTTTACTGCCGGGTTATGTTCATTGATCAGTCCCTGGTGGTACAGCGGTTGCAGAATCCCAGTGAAACCAGGACATTGATCCAGAGAAAGAGAGATTAGACAGTAGAGAAAGAGAACATTCATCTCCAGCTGCCCCTAAAGGGCACCTTTGTCTCAATGGGTCAACACAGTTCCACCCCCAATTTCTGCTTTCATCACTCCTCCTCTATCCTCCTCCCCTCTTTCTCCCTTGTGTCCTTCTGGCCATGTGCTGCTCTCACAGAGTGAATGAACCTTGGATGGTGAGAGGCACCACCCTAAACAGCAGCAGTGAGGATCCTTGTATTGTGTTTAGACTGTAAAGCTGCTGTAGTCACAAGTCATCAGCAGATACCAAAAACACCTGCATCAATTTGTGTTTGTGTCGCTTCCTTCGCAGCTAGCTTCCATTTTTCCCCACTCAGAAACATAGTAACATATGCAGCTTTGCTACACACACAATTTCTTATCAATTGCACACATCTCAAAATGTGATAAATGAGTCCAATAGCAGCATAAGGCAATCAAAGTGTTCCAGCTGTCTCTGTCTGGGGGAGTGCTCTGCCAAAAAGACTGGAGCACAATGCACATCTCCACCCCCCAAACGGGGGCAAAACCCCCATTCACTTCAGGGACTGCAGCAAATATGTTATCAAACTCTAGTGTAGCAAGATGGCTCCAGTGCATTAACCACAAAAAGACCATGAGAAAATAAACTTTTGGTTTTAAAAAAAAATATTAATTTATGAGATATATTGATCCAATCATAAAAAGTGAAAGAAACAAAAAAGAGCATGTTCACCCTTTTCATTTCCCCTTATGTACTGTGTTATGTACACAAACATTTGCATATGAATATTTCAGCGAGAGTGTAAGGTTAGAACATCCATCCAGTCACTCAGTGTCTCAGGGACCAGGACTGAACGAGCAGCGAGGATGGACTGTACCTGTTCGCCAGATGTACATGGGTCGAGTTTCCACTGCAGTTTGTGCATCCAGTTCCCACATGGATAAAAACAGCAGCGCTAACGTCCAGAGAGAGAGGAGTGGGGCTCCTTTCAAGACCTCTTGGATCCTGATACCTCTGCCGGCCGTCCCCATGGCCACCGCACGGCAAATACTGCTGTTCCCAATGCAATCGAGAGGAAAATGTGAGCCTGGCCACAAGGTAGAGAGCGGCACTCAAGTGAATTTTCTGCTTTGTCCACGCCACCGCATCCAAGAAGTAATCCTGAGCAAGCGAGGGTGAGGTTTCCTCACGCTCTCCTCTCCCTCTGTGTTTCTCTTATTCCCCTGGCTACTTAATGAGTGCGAATGAGCTCTTGCAGTAATAAAACAGGGAACAATAGATCCCTAAGCCCAGCCTGCTCCTGCTGCTGTATGCCGGGTAATGTAGCGCCTCCCTTTCTCTCGGCTCTTTCTCTGCCTGTCTCATTCTCTCTTACACACACAAGCAGTTTATGCACACATTTACACACACATCCTGTCCACCCGCCCTGCTCACTCATCTCTCATGCTGTTTTACAAAGACCTGAGAGAAGTTCTAGGTAGCTGAATCAAGAATGTGGAGATGTGTTTGTTGGTGAAATAAACAAGTAAGCAGCAGCAGTTTTCCTATTAAAGCATTATTGTATTTTAACTTTTTATTACAATAAAAATGACCATGGATGGATGGATGTGTCAAAAGAAGGGTATGTAAATGGTAAATGGCCTGTATTTGTATAGCGCTTTTACTAGTCTCGCCTAGGGACCCCAAAGCGCTTTACACACCCAGTCATCCACCCATTCACACACACATTCACACACTGGTGGAGGCAGCTACAGTTGTAGCCACAGCTGCCCTGGGGCAGACTGACAGGTATGTAAATAATATTGTTATATACACCAGTCAGCCAAAATATTCAAACCACCTGTCCAGTTTTGGTCAAATTCCCCACTAACTGGCAAACCAGCTCATAACTCTTGAAGCATTGCAGATTTCCAGGTGGGCTTGTCCTGGCACATCTAGTGGGTTGGGATCTGGGAAATCTGAATGGCAAGTTAGTGTGTTGAGCAATTCCAGTGCTGTGGTGCAGGATAGGGATATATAAGCTCCAGGATGGCTGATCATCAGAGTACTTTTTATGACTTCTATTCAGCTTTGATAACTGACATGCAGCTTCTGCAGTGATATGGATTTTGTTTGCACAGGTGCCTTGCTCTGTTTGGAGGATCAACGTTTCCATGGTGTTGGACGTTCTTCACCAGAAACCAAAAGTATCAAGACTGAGGTCATTTCAGACTGAAACTCGAGGTGTAATATCGACTGATGGTTAGTATTTAATCTGCTTCTTTTGTTGAGTTGATACTAAAAACTAAAACGAATGAGGAACAATCTGTAATTTCATCCCTGATTTTCTACTTTTTGATTAAATATAGCAAATATTAATAATGAACATCTTGCACCAGCTTATTTTACAGGTAAATAGGTGTTGAAAGAAAGGTTAAGGACACATACGCACATTTTAAAAAACTAAAGTAAAGGAAAAAAGGGCCCACCCTGCTGTAGGCCCATCACCAACAGAACTTTAGAGATTGGGGACAGTGTTTGCAGGAGCCAAGCACACACCAAGGAGGACTGATCATATTTGCTTAATCCAGCATGAAAAATAAATGGCATGTTAAAAGGATTCCACATGCTTCTTTTGTAACATATATGTATAAGTATATGAATTTAAAATTTCACAGCAATCATTATATATGCAATCTGGACTATAATGTGTTTTTATGCAAATTAGAGATGGCTGAGCAGGAAACGTTCTAAGAAATGTCTGATTTAGCTGAAAAGAATCTGCTGTGAGCTGCTGTACGCACAACGACACAACTACAAAGAATGTTTCAGCATTGTTTGTTTCCAGGACTGAAGAAGTAATTTGTACAGATGATTGATTAGCTGCCTTCTATGATCATTTAAGTTAAGAAGCTCAGCAAACTGTTTCTAGTTTTCACAATACCTGCTTAATAACAGTTTACAAGCTCATATTGATGAAAAAGAGCACTTTGTTTTTCTGTTGTAAAAATCTGATCTGAGCCTGAAGTTTACTGAATTTGCATAAATAAGGGAGGTGAAGGACAGTTCCTTGAACAATTAGCATTTTCCTTTTGGGAATTCCCAAAACAACATTAACAATGTTAATTTGGGACTTAACATTCCCAAAAGGGAATGTTAATTTTTGCCTGTTTCATTAGCATTCCCACATGTCTGATCCAACAGTTATATACAAAGATGCTACAGGAAGATTATTCAGAAATATTGAGTGCCCTCACTGGACCTGTGGTGCTGACAGGTTTCTCCTACCAAGGAGAAAGCAGATGCTATGAAGCACACCACAGTATAAATTTCCTTTAATTTAGATTTACCGTAGTATAGATCGATTTTTTGTCTTAGAAGTGGATCAACACTTTGTTCCACCAACTCAACAAACCTCCTCCAGGCTGAACCATAAGTGGGATTTGGTCTTCAAGCCTAATGTCATAAAAGAGGCTAAGTGGCTTACTTCAACACCATAGTTGCATCATTTGATGTAGCAGAAAGTCCAGGAGTCCCGGCTGTCTGTGTCGACAGCAGAGACACAGAAAAAAGGGGGAAGGGGACTCCAACCTAAGCCAAAGGCTATCCCCTACAAATTGGCATTCCCGGTTCTTTTGCTTGCCAACACACAGTCACATAATAACAAAACAGATGAGCTTCAATTGCACATTATTTAGCGCAGTTTGAAGCACTGTGTCATCAGAACAGCCCATATTCTGCCGACTTCAGAGCAGATAGTACTAATCAGTTTGGTAACTGCAGCTAGGTTAGCTATGAACAAGCTACGTCACTTAGGTACCTAGTATATATCAGCTGATCGTGACAGCATTGTTATAACAACAAGAGAGTTTAATCATGCAAACCTGTTTCATGCAAAAAGTTTTCTGACAAAAGAAAAGAACATTTTTGATCAGAAACGAGTAAACTAAGGGATTACTATTGCAAAAAAGGTAATTAGATTACTGTTACTTTCCCGTAAGTACGCTGCGTTACTGCGTTACTAAACCGTGATTTCGTTTGCGAGAGTGTCTCATGACAGTGACATAAGCTAGTGCGACGTTCGTGGTATCAGCTGTGTGCAGATCAACAATGGATCATATATGGAGTGCAGGAGAGAGTATGAGCGTGCAGCGTTTAACGCGTGGAAGCACTGACCTGACTTTCAGTTTGATTCCATAAAAAGTGACAAAAACATTAGCGTCCACTGTTCACTGCGTGGGAAGAAAACTTCTTTTTACATTGGGAATGTGAAGTTCACAGAGAAACTCCCGGATTCTTCCACTGACATGACGGCTACGACACACCTGCACCAGGGCAAACCTCCACCTGCTCCACTCCTGCTATACAGGTGAAAATAGAGCAACAGGACCGCTGAGTCTTTGACTTTATTTATTTTCTGCTGTGTTTTACTTGCATCTATTTGAAAGAGCAAGTGTAAACACAAAAAGCTATTTTATTTTATGTGCTGGAATGTGCAGAAAATTACGGAGCCCCCCAAAAAGTAATCCTGTTACTTTACTGATTACTTATTTTTAAAAGTAGTTAGTTACTTAGTTACCTTTTAAAAAAACTTGTTTTATTAGTTTTAATCTTTTAACTTCATGCATCAAGCAAAAATTTAAATTATATGCAACATTCTCTGACTGGAAGAAATAGTTTAACATTTAAACCTATTTTCTACGGAGCCCCGCAGGGGACATGGGAGAAAAAAAAATTAAGACGGACTTTTGCGAGATCTCGCAAAACATAACTCGGGATCTCGCAAAACTTTACTGCGAACCGCAAACTTAGCGATTCTTCGAGACACTACTACAGCCGGGAGGAACACCGCTTTCCCGGCACATTGTGCCTCGACCTCCCGGTCGGCTCGCCGGTCGCGAGATGCGGCTAAAATTTTGCGAGATCTCGCAAAACTTTTGCGAGATCCCGAGTTAGTTTTGCGAGATCTCGCAAAATCCGTCTTAATTTTTTTTTCTTCCATGTCCCCAGCGGGGCTCCGTAGAAAATAGGTTTAAATGTTAAACTACTTTCTTCCAGTCAGAGAATGTTGCATATAATTTAATTTTTTGCTTTATCACCTATTCATAATTTGATTTTTAAAAGGTAACTAAGTAACTTAATACTTTTGAAAATAAGTAATCAGTAAAGTAACAGGATTACTTTTTGGGGGAAGTAATCGGTAATTAGTTACTGATGACTTTTTTCAAGTAACTTGACCAACACTGATTATTACACATAATGAGGCTGAGTGGAGGCAATCTTTATTTATGGACATCTGTGGTTTGAGTTCTCTGCATGTGTGAGTTCGATGGGTTGTTACCAGCATCTGGTGAGAATGTCATGTCAATAGTGCCTGTAGGAATATATTTAATTAGAAAATTGGTGACTTGTTCACACCTATTTTACCCGCTGAATGTTGAGGCATCTGAGAATCAGGAGATTTCAGGACTTCTGCTAAACTGGTTTAGTAGAAATGTCATATTCTGAATTGTCTTTCTTCTTTTTCCCTGTTAAGGAGGTTATCTACTTGCACACAGTCGATGCTAAGTGTATAAAGTATAACCTTACTAGCACAAGTAAGGTTATATTTTTTTCTCATCATGGTTCTTTCAAAACACATTTTCCTTTCCAAATTGTTCTTCTCCACAAAAGAAAACTGGACTGGTGAGAAAACACTCTGTGCAAGAAGACCCAAAGTTGGCTTCATCTGCTGGGCAGCCTGAGGTCTTTGGGGGTGTGCAGGGCATTACTGAGGACCTTTTATGACACATTAATAGCTTAAGCAAATTTTATATGTGGTTGTCTGCTGGAGAGGTGGCACCACGGAGACTGACACAAAATAATTTAATAGACTGGTGCAGAGAGCCAGCTCTGTCCTGGCCAGTCCACTAGTTTCCACAGAGGAGGTGGGTGAGAAGAGGATGTTAGACAAGCTACGGTACATCATGGACAACACCTCTGAACCAATGCATGAGACTATGGAGGCCCTGAGCAGCTCCTTCAGCCAAGGGAGTAGATTTGGCATGGACGGCAGGGACGTGTCCCCACCAATAATTTGATCTCTTCGAGTAAAGAAAAACAAACCCGATAGAAAGAAATAACAATCTGTCAACGTCTCAACGACTCCAGAAAGAGTTAAATTACGTTCTCTACTGGAGTCCTACGTCATGTGACAAATATGGCCAATGTGATTGGCTGAGCCTTTCAGGGAGCTCTGTTTAGTTTTAGCAGCTGCAAGCCTGCGCTGCGAGGAGGAGAGGAGGATGGCAGCAAAAAGAAGAACCTGGATATAAGAAAGTGTTTTTCAATTAAACCTGTTAGTCACTTAAAGTCAAGTTCACTCATGAAATGTGTCCGTCACAATAACGTTACAGGCTATGCCAGGCTTTGACCCACATCAGTCTAAAACCACGAATAACGTGTTTTGGAAACTAACTGCACAACAGGCAGCACTATTAGTTCTCTCAGTCTCAGAGCAGCATTTCTAATTTTGATTGAAACTGTCAGAGAAAACGGCAACCTCGAGTAAGCCAGGATATTAGTTTACACAGGCTGTACCATGTCCACCAGGAGAAACTGGACAGTATAGATGTAAAACAAATATGCCAGCAGTTTATCTCAGTTAACGAGAGGAGCAGGCATGTGTTTGGCTGCTTCACATAGTGGACATTGAGTTGTTGTGTGGGCTTGTAGTCCATATCTGTTGCTGTAACAGTAGCTCATGTTGAGAATAAAAAATCCCAGCTCACTGATCTGATCGGGGCAACAGTGCCTAAAATGTTGCATAATGTTGCTGAGAGATCTTTTACTCTGTGGTCATCTTAGATGAGTAGTTTTATGGACAAAAACCATTCAGTGTTGCCTTTGTGCTAATGTGTCAGAGATGTTGGTGTAACTGAAGTAATGTTAAGTCCTTAAAGTCATATTCTTTTATTGTCATGACTCTATTTTTATTTTTGTATGATACCTGATTTATATGGAATATGGCTGAAGTAAACTAAAGTCTAAAATACTTTTAGACATTAGTCATTTGTTTAATAGTAATTTAACGTTATATAATTCACATATAAAACAATGAATTGTAATTTTAAATGGTTTAAAAGCATGTAGAATAGCACATGTAGGCAAGTATATTTCTCCCTTTTTTTATCAAGAAGCAAAAACAAAAAGGAAAAGGGTTCAGTGGTTTAATCATCCGTCCCCACCAACGCCAAAACCAAATCTACACCCTTGCCTTCAGCAGTAGATTGTTACAGCTACAGTGTAAGATGAAGCATTATCATAGACACGTGTCTTCATCCCAGCAGCAGTCAAGCTGTACAATGCACACATACCTGCTAAAATATGCATGGATATATTACCACTCCTAATGCACTTTTATGTAAATATGTTTTCTCAGGAAACCTTGGCAGGCATTCATGTGGATGTTACTTTGAAACATCCCACTTCCCTTTACATTCTTGGAAACCAGGTGTTTATACACCTCTCCGCATGTAATTATTTGTTATTATTAATCTCTGGCTCTCTTCAGAGCGTGTCTTTTGTCCTGTCCTTATCCACTCACCCCTAAGAGGTCACGGCAGATGGCCCCGCCCCTCCCTCAGCCTGGTTCTGCAGGAGGTTTCTTTCTGTTAAAAGGGAGTTTTTCCTTCCCACTGTTGCCAAAGTGCTTGTTCATAGGGGGTCATATGATTGTTAAGGTTTTCTCTGTTGTTTTGTATTACTGTAGGGTCTTTAGCTTACAATATGAAGCTGGCTTGAGGCAGCTGTTGTTTTTATTTGGCGCTATATCAATAAAAACAAATTCAAATGAAATAAGGCCAATTTAAGTATACTGCAAAAAGTACGGTGGCCCTGAGAGGTGGACCGGTTTCTCTATTACACGCTTTGCTGTGATATCGGGTTTCACACAACGCTCTGACGGCCTGTGACCATCAGGCACCAAAAGGCATATCACAACTACTGCAACTAATGCACAACACCTAAATTTCATTGTTTCAAAGGCTTAGCCTGTGATCTATGTGCAATTACTGAACGTATCACAGTATGCCATGTAATAGCCCCCTGCCCCACAGAAGCAAATGTTATTACAGTCTCCATTAGCAAAGCATCATCATAACTCAGCTGCTGCTGTAACATGAGGCTCAAATGACAGCAGAGTAGTTTCTACTTACGCTAACATCTTAACACACTCTCTCTTTTCTTCCTCCCTTTATCTTAGCAGGATAGTTCTTCTTGCTGTTCTTGCTAAGAATCCTGGCAAGAATTAAAGACACAAACAAAATCTTAAGTTTCTTGTGGTGCTGAAAAAACAATATAAACAGCTAATGAATAACTGTGCCACATAAGGAACAAGCATTTACCAAAGTATACAAAATCAGTGACACCAACAGATATGGCCAAAGTTCAGAGAAGCAATGACAGAAGACAAACAATGATTTATTGCAGCATTAATCTAAGTTTACTGTTATATTTTTTATGTTCAATTTACATTTTGATCAACATTTTATCATTTTTGATGGAAGCACATTCCAAAATTATATTTCACATAAGAAAATTAAAGAGAAAAGAACAAAACAAATGGAGAATACCAACAGCGATTGGTAAACAAACTAAATAATGTACTTGGTGTTGATGCTTTCACGCACTAACCCATCTAAAGTACTAAATGCTTCTTATTGTGCTTTCTATTCTAATCAATGTACTTTATACAACATGCCTCATTCACACAAGCACTTTTTTCTATGCTTTGTCTTACTTCACACTTTCGTGAATAAATAAAGTCTTGATTAAATTATAACAATAAAATGCAACAGTGCTGTAAATAAGGCAAGACTTTAATGCTGCAGAAAACTGTTGATCTTGGAATTTAGAGCATAGAGTATTTAAATTGTAGTTAGTTATTTAAAAGTTTAAAATATTTTTTGAGTTCATTTAATAAAAACAATATTGTACTGACAGCTATACTTGATCAACGTGTAATTTTGTTTTCCAAAGAAATGGTTATTCCCATAAATCTGTTAATCCATTAAAATTACATGAGAGTGTGTTCTGGTTTGTGGAAACCTCCATGTTGAACACAGTGACGGTTTCAGCTAAAGAGCTCTCAGTGTTTGTGTCTGCAGCTTCAAACTCAAGATATGAAGAACTGTACCGGTGTTTGATCACCTAAGAAGTGGTCCCCTTCACCGAAAAGGGAAAACAGAGGAAAGAGACAATGTGGCATCTGGATAATATGTCCTCCTCCTCACCTCACCTCAAGATAACATACAAGAACAGAGTTAAACTTGCTTATTTATTCCAGATATTGTTATAATCCCTTATTATTAGCAGATTAGATATACCACCCTCCCGTCTCTGGACAGCTGTCAACAATTTTAGGCTTCGGTGTCCTAAAAATGACACTTTTGCTCTGATAAACAATTTTACTACGTTCTCACATTGTGCAGCTGACTGGAACAATGTTATATCCAAGAAAGTTTGAAAAACTCCCCTCATTAATGCTGTCATTGGACAGAAGTGAGCTTCACTGACTGATATCAGACTCCTTTCACAAACTTTTCAAGTATCCTCCAGAGTCAGTAAACATGTACACGTTTGATAGCTGCAGTAAACAGTGGACTGACAAACACACAAAAACTCTTACTGTCTTGTCTTCTTGTATGTCTTTGATAATGTTTTCTTATCCCTCATTAGCAGCCCCATGAAAGCTACTACACATGCATAACAGCTCTCCACATGCAAGTCATACTTTCTTCTTAAACCATAGGTTATATCCTGTATATAACACATGAAACATAATTGCTTTCTTGTTATGATGCCTCCAACAAGCTTGGAATGTACATCTATTTGTTCACAGGCAAAAAAAACAACAATTCTGACGGTCATAGCAAAATTAAAAGTAAAACTCTCCTACAGGAAATCATCTCTTAGAGGTAATAACTTTACCCAAACCTTCTCAGCTTGTTATAATAATAGACTAATTCAGGCAACTATTTTAAATAATATTTTTACAGTTGTCAGTCTATATGCTCCTAATAATAATGACCCAGCTTTGTGTCATACATTTTCTCTCAAATATCTGATCTTATTGGAAACTTCAACAGCTTTTGACACTGTATTGAACAACTTAATAGATCGCTCCAGTAATTCAGCAAATATTAGGCATTCACAATCTGCCAAAATAATAACAGGAATATATTTGGAGGATGTTGGTCTCAGTCTGAGTATACTCTTTTCTTACCAATACAATGATTTTCTTGAAAAGATTTTGTTTTTTCTTACAGGTAATTCTGTTTTTGAAAACAGTTTTAGAATACATCCTAAGCGAGCACACCCCCCTCACTGCTGACTCATTTTTAATCATCTTCCACAATTTAATATCTCCCTGTTAATGGATTTATCAGGAAAGAGTGAACAAACTTCATGCAAACAAATGATTCTCCTGATACATTTCTGGCTTTACTTTGGGAAACAGTGGGAAGTAAAACAGTCATGTGGTCAAAAGTGAATCCATTCATTAAAAAAATGTAAATTTATAAATAAAGGTAAAAATGTCCCTTTTAAAGTATTGTAATGCAAAAGAGCCTGAAACAACTAAGAGTTATTAACTTTGTTCAGAAGGATGTAATAATACCGCCTGCACAAACTAGCTAATTTCAATCCACAATGTACTTGATGGGGCTGAAACATAATCCATGTGTTTGATTAGTCATGCCTGCAGCTGCTGGAAGGGGGCGCTGCAGCCACGATGCCTCCTTTGGAATGAAGCTGAAGGAGAAGCATAGCGTCCCAGCGTCTTCACTGATTTATCCCCTTTACAGGTACAGAATGATATCGACCCAGAACAACAGCATCTGATTTTGATATGGAAAACAAATTACATTCAAAGATGCAAAATGTGGGGTGACTTTAGCTCAGGAAGTAGCGTTTGTTATCAGTTACTTTGGAAGGGTGGTGGTTGGGTCCCTAGCTGCTCCAGTCTGCACACTTTATATCCTTGGGCAAGATACTAACCCCCAGTTGTTCTCTGTTGGGTTTGTTAAGAGGACAGATTCCTCAAACATAACCGTGAGCCACTGCTAATTTTACTGTTAATGTTTTCATGGTGGTTGAACCAGGGGGTTAAAGTGGGATATGGTAGGTGGGGGGGACCCTCACAGGTGTAGTGGTGCAGCATGGGGGGAAGGATCACTCAGGCATGAGTCTCATCATTTGTTTAGTGAGCTCCAACAGATTTTTGTTGTTCACTGCTCTTTGCGTATTTAGCCAGCTGAATTATGGTTATGAGAACAATCAGGCTGTAAGCATTTTTATTCTTTTTGCTCTGTACTGTTTCCAGCACATTTCCAGTATGTGGTGAGTGGGGGTGGGTTACAAGGCTGTGGGGGGAGGTGTGGGAGTTGGACTGCAGGGCCAAGCCAAGCACATCCAATTTAAATATGCAAATGTTATCACAGGGAGTGGTAACAAGAAACATGGTACCAATGAGGGAGAACAGAGAACAACACAGGACTTAATATAATTAAATGTTTGCTACTGTCGGGCTGCCTGATCAAGAATCACTTATCTCATTTAGAAGTTATAGAAAACATGGTTAACATTTCTCCTTAAACACCTCCAGGGGAAAATATAAACAGTATGTTTTTTATTATATACAACCTAATCCTGACTTCACAAGTGAGCAGGCTGAAGACCCTAAACCTGTTTGTTCACAAGAATGAGATGGTTTAAGAGATTTATATGGCACAGCTTTGTAGATTTCCTGAAGCCAGGAGTCTCTATCAAATAATTTAGGTCAGAAACCTTGCAGACTTCTAGAAAGGGACCACTGTATTTCACCTGAAAGCTGAGGTAGCAAAGGCCAAAAGTGCAAGGACACAGTCCCCAAGACTGAACTGGCATTCCACATCCTGCCTGTCATAGATTTTATTCATCTTTTCCAGTGAGCTCTCCAACCTCTTTTTAGCTATTTTACCTGCCATATGCTGCCATCCAAGCGACGTCTTTTTCAGGGACGTCTCTGCTTATTTCAGCAGGACAATGCAAAGCCACATTCTGCATGTGTTACAACAGCGTGGCGTCGTAGTAAAAGAGTGCGTGTGCTATAGTGGCGTGCCCGCAGTCCAGACCTGTCTTCCATTGACAATGTGTGATGCATTATGCAGCACAAAGTACAACAACGGAGACCCCGGGCTGTTGAGCAGCTGTTGTACATCAAGCAAGAATTGGAAAGAATTCCCCCTACACGGCTTCAAGTGTCCTCAGTTCCCAAACACTTATTAATATTAATACATAATACATTTACATACGCCTTTCAAAAACCCAAGGTCACCTTCTAAAAGAACAAAAATTAATGAAAGGAACAATAGTCATAAATCCATAAAATAAGTTAAAATTGCAAAACAGAACTTAAATAAAATCAGCATGAGGAGGAAAAATCGGCGAGGAGCAGAGCGACTGAAGGCTCTGTTCCCCATAGTGACGAGACGTGCGGACGGAACAGTAAGATGAATAGCAGATGAGGATCTGAGAGGGCAGGAAACAGTGGTGATATGGAGCAGGTCACACAAATAGGAAGGCGCAGATTTATGGATACATGTGTACGTGAGAAGTAAGGGAGGCCAAATAAGAGGGAGTTGCAGTAATCAATACGGGACGTAATAAGACTATGGACGAGGATGGCAGCAGCATGGGGAGTAAGGAAGGGACGAAGTCAATTAATGTTACGTAAGTGGAAGTATGGAGACCGGGTTATGTAATTAATGTGAGACTGAGAGTATTATCAAATATGACACCCAAACTCTTAACCTGAGGGGAGGGAAGGGTAGGAGAATTTTTAATGTTAATGGAAAAACTGTGAGATTTGGTTAAGATAGAAGCCGTGCCAACATGTAAAAGTTCTGTTTTATTACTGTTAAGTTTAAGAATTAGAGGAGAACCAGGATCTAATCTCAATAAGACAGTTTGAGAAGGAGGTAGGTGGGAGGGATGAATTGGGTTTAGAAGAAATGTAGAGCTGGGTGTCATCAGCATAACAGTGAAAATTGATATTATATGTATATTACTGAGTACTGTTAAAAGGTAAGGTGATATAACACAGTGGTAAACATGTCGCAGCTTTTTTTGAAACGTGTTGCAGACATCAAGTTCAAAATGAGTGAAGATTTGCAAAATAAATTTTATTAGTTTGAACATTAGATAACTTGTCTTTGAAGTGTATTCAACTGAATATGGGTTGAAAACCAAATCATTGCAAATCATTATATTCTGTTTTTATTTATGTTTTACACAACGTCTCAAATTCATTGGAACTGGGGTCATGCACTTCATTGCCAGAAGTGTAGGCTCACCCAGTCTACACTTCATGAAATGGGTTTCCATGGCCAAGCAGCTGCATCCGAGCCTTACGTGATTATGGCATGGGGTTGTTTTTCAGAAGTTAGGTTTGGCCTCTTACTTTCAGTGGAGGGAACTCCTATCTGGCAGTGTGTCCTAATCACATGACTGATTTAAAATGAAGGAGCACCAAGATGCAGCAAAAAACAAAAAAACAAGACATGATATCTCCTTTCCTATCTGTGGAAAAATGCACCATGGAAACTGTATGGCAACTCCTGGCATTGGGTTGATTGAGAGTGACGGCATAGAGAGAGAAAGCGATATCAATAGTAAGTGTGAGAGATTCGTGACATTTACAGTGTTTGGAGTTTATAGTTGGTTTGTAGTGTCGTTGTCTTTTTTGTTTGTTTGTTTTGTGCATAAAAATAATGGGGCCACTACCACATATAATATGCATTTAAAGATAAGAAAATGAGTCGTTACAAATGTTCACAGTAAAAATCGACCGTTTCCAACTCAAATTGTTTTTTTGTGTGAGTTAAGATCATTAAATACAGTATGTCAAAAGTCAGAGATGTGAGATGGTGCTAAAAATACCAGATACCAAGGCAAGGTAAACACTTTTGCAAGGTAAAACACAGCGTAAGGTAAAATCAAAATATGAAGTCAAAAGTAGTCAAAAATGAGCAGTTGTGCTGCAGACCGTAGACTCCAGAGGGTTAATGCTTCAACATACCGTGGATGAGCAAATTTGGTGCAGCAAAACTCGGCTGGCCTGACCTCAACTGATAGAACACCTTTGGGATAAATTAGAGCAGCGAGTGCAAAAATGCAAAATGACCACAAACTGCTAAAGCTTGTCTCATCTTCAGAACCTTCCCAGAACAGTGGAAGCAGTTATAGCTGCAAAGGGTGGGCTGAGATATTAAAAACCCTATGGATTAAGAACTGAATGTCACTCAAGTTCATATGTGTGCGAAGGCAGATGAGTGAATACTTTATAATATATAGTGATTTTCAGTGAGCAAAGTGGTTTTCATGTTTTTGGCTGAACTTTGGGATAGATAAAATATTTCTTATGTTATGATTGTTACACTTTTGCAATCCCAGTGTACAGTTTTATTTCTAATGGTGATTTTAAAAAAGGGTGAATCATAGATTTATATTTTATTAGGGCACCCTTCTCTGTCTGAGACAGACAGTATATTGAAAATAGAGGGAGGGAGGGACTGTTTACAAAATGCATGCTTTAAGCAAAGATCAGAATTTAACAATCATTTCTGCGGTATAGTAATGAGACAGAGGCTGTACAGAGCCCAGTGAGAAAAATGTATAGAAGTGGAAGTGCTAGTTACAGTTAAAGGTTTATTTGCTGTGATGTGGCTGGAAGAACCACAGAGGTTTGTGTTTTTTTGTCTTTCCATCATGCTTTCCCCTACCCCTTTTTCCCCATCCCCCAACAACTGAACCCCCTGCTGCACTCCCCACGACCCCTCAGGATCTCCAAGGCTCTACCAATGAGCACTCTACATCCATATTCCTTCCCAGAGACAAGAACCTCCAGCTCTGGTGAAATCCTTCCCTCTGACAGTCATAATGCGCAACACCAATCACATGCTTGACACCAAATGATTCCACATCATAGAGTTGCCAAATAAAAAAAGCAAATAGTATGTAGAATTTCATGGTTGCTACCCCTGAGCATGATATCTGCCCGCCTAATGAAGCCATTTGCAAAGAACAAAAGACAAACAATTTTGATTTCTCATTCTACTGAAGTGAAATGTCCTTGCATCTTAGATGTTTTACTCTAAATAAAAGTCCTGGACAGTTGTGGTCATTATTGTCCTGTCTCACATTTGCAGCTTTACTGGAAGCCTTCTTTTGCATCAGAATAGAGTTGGGCCGGATATGCAGAACAGCATGCTCTGGATTAAATTAAATCAGCATAATGTCAGTATCAGTCACAATATGTCAGTTTTGGGAACTGAGATCATATTATATTTATATGGCATCATTTAAAATAACCCAAAAGAAACAAAATAGCTGTGTGTCCTTATGCAGTCAGTTCATGTTCATGCAATCTTCAAGAAATAGAATCAACAGAATCTCTATAGGCATTTTTAATACCCACTGGACTTTACAGGAGGAACAATCAAGGTGCTAAAAGGAAAGTTGTTCATTTCTGGCAATGCAAGAAATACAGTCATATGAAAAAGTTTGGGAACCCCTTTCAGCGTGCATAATAATTCACTCTTCTTTTAAAAACAAAACATAATAGTGGTGTGGCTTTCATTTCCTAGTCACATCTGAGTACTGGGATGTTTTACAAAGTAGTATTTAGTTGTACAAAATCAAATCAAATGTGAAAAACTGTGCAAAAATTTGGGCACCCTTGTAATTTTGCTGATTTAAGTGCATGTAACTGCTTAATACTAATTAATTGCAACACCAAATTGGTTGGATGAGCTCTTTAAGCCTTGATCTTCATAAACAGGTGTGTCCCACCATGAAAAACAGGAAGCCAAGGCCAAGACTGTTTGGCTTCTCCTCTGAAGAGTGACAGGATGGGATCATTAAGATAAGTCTAAAAAGATCTACTCCCGCACCATCGAAAGCATCCTGGTCTGCTGTCCATCTACACCAAGCGGTGCAAGACCAAAGCTAGGAAGATTAGGATGGACCTCTCCCATCGCAACAATGGACTCTTCTTACTGTTGAGGTCTGGGAAATGCTTCCACTCCCTTAAGGCCAAAACAGAGAGACTGAGGAGGAGCTTCTTCCCTCAGGCTATTAAGGTCCTGAACCAGGGGTAGGACTGGACTCTCCCACACACATCACCACACGTACTCTGGTTTTTTGCACACATAATTTATAATTTCTTCTTTCTTTCTTTTTTCTTTTTATTAATAATTTCTTACGTGTAATTCTTATTTGCAGTTAAAAACTGTAAATTTTGTAGTAATCTGTAAATCTTACTGTCAATTCTTACTGCCATTTAATGGTCGGGCATTGCACAGCAATAAGCATTTCACCACATCGTACTGTGTAAGCTTCTGTGCTTGACAAATAAAATTTGAATTTGAAGATCTGAATGTTCAGTATCATGGTTCAGAGGAAGGTTACAAAAAGCTATCTCAGAGGTTTAAACTGTAAGGAGTGTAATCAGGAAATAGAAGGCCACAAGCACCATTGCTGTTAAACCCAGGTCTGGAAAGCCAAGAAACATACAGGAGCTGCATATGTGGTGAATTGTGAGAATGGTTACAGACAACCCACAGACCTGCAAGAACAGCTTGCCGATGATGGTGTATCTGTACATTGTTCTACAATGCAGCACAATCTGCACTCACACCACAAACTGAGTCGCTTGTTAGACTGTTGCTTATTATTATAAGTTCCTTATTAGACTCAACTGGCTTCTCTCAAAATGTAAAAGAACCCACCCACCACTTTAATCACACTCTAGATCTTGTTTTAACATATGGCATAGAAACTG
>NW_024582596.1:549032-554300 GCF_018398535.1 Haplochromis burtoni | reverse complement strand
AGATGACACCCAGCTCTATCTGTCCATGAAGCCAGATAACACACACCAATTAGTTAAACTGCAGGAATGTCTTAAAGACATAAAGACCTGGATGGCTGCTAACTTTCTGCTCCTGTCATGGTCCCCGTGTCTCGCCGGCTGACTCTGTGTCAGGCCACATGTTTGTTTTCGGTGCTCATCGCGGGCTCCCGCTGCTGGCCCACCTGCTCTCATCACCACACCTGTTGCTGATTTCACACTACTTAAGATGGCAGACCTTTGCTAGTCTTTGCTGGATCATTGAGCTATCAGCGTCAGTCAACCTGCGAATCTGCAATCTGCAATCTGAGAGTTTTGTGACTTTCTGCTAACCTGATTTTTCTGTGTGTGTAGATCATCCCTGAAACTGTTTGGTTTTGTATTGGACGGATGAACGAGAGGAGCGGCTGTGGAGAGGAATTGGCTTATTGTAAAGAAAGAGTGGAGCACTTCTTCCCCTTTCCCCCTGGCACTTTGTATGTATTCACTTGGTGTTTTTTCACTGTAAATAAACACACTGTGTTTTGCCCAAGGAATACCTGGTCTGCGCTTGAGTCCGTTAAAAGAACCTTGTCAAAACAATCCAGCCAACATCGACTCAACAGGACAGGACCTCATAGGCCAGGCTCTGGCCGCTCAGGAAGCCGCTCTTGCCCGTCATGAACAGATGCTCATCCAGCTACGGAACGACATTGCCGCATTAACTCAGGCCATTGCCCAGTTAATACTGCTGGAAGGAAATGTGCAGCCAGGAAGCCCTCAGCCAGCTAACCCCGCTCCCAGGGCGACAGCACCCACTGCAGCGACAGTTAGCCCTCCTCGGGCTGCTCTATCCCTGGACAGACCCCTCCCCACGCCTGAAGCATTCTCGGGCAAGTCTGAAAAATACACCGGTTCCCTGGCTCAGTGTTCTTTAATTTTCTGTGAACAACAACATTTTCACAATAATGATGGAGCAAAAAATCACTTGTTTTGTTCAACTTTTTAGAGGCCGTGTGCTAAAATGGGCCAAGCTCTGACCCATTTCCTATACTGACTTTGTCACTAAGTTTAAGAGTGCGTTTAATCAAGTCACCGGGGCTGAGGCCGCTGCTCTCCGTCTCCTGAACTTCAAACAAGGTAAGCGGAGCATGTCCTACTACGCTATTGACTTTTGGATTTTGGCTGAGGAGACGGGATGGAGCCAGGCGCGCTAAGGAGCACTTTGTTAAATAATATCTGTGAGGAATTAAAGGATGAACTCATGATGCATGATCTACCTGCCTTCTTTATCGATTTGATGTCCCTGTGCATTAAGGTTAATGAATGGTTGCAGGCTCGCCGGTTGCAGCGAAACTACAACTCCCATAAGTCTGTGGGATTCTTGGGTACTGGCGCCATGGCTGAATCAGGCTCCTCCCGGGCACACAAGGGCGCTGATGGGGAGGAACCCATGCAGTTAGGCAGCTCCCACATTACAGCTGCAGAGCGCCAGTGCAGGATTTCGGCCGGTGAGTGCCTCTATTGCAACCGTAAGACACATGTCGTAGCCACCTGCCCTTAGCTCATCACCTCGGTTCACAATTGGACCCCCTGCCTCATGCTCTGTGCGTTACCGGCCTATCAAGGCAACGCCTCGCAGACATCACACTTGTCACGGAACCAGTAGTGCTCCCTCTCTCAGGCAACCATTCAGAGGAGATCTGATTTTTGGTGTTTAAAGCTACTCGGATCCCACTGCAACAGCACAACCCTCACATCAATTGGCTTAAGGGATGCATCACTGGGTGGGGGGAGGAATTCCACATGCCCTGCCTCAAGGCTGCCTCACCTCCAGGCACAGAAACACCATAATCAGCTGACTTATCCAATGTTCCCTCCATTTATCACAACCTCGCTGAGGTGTTTCAAAAAGCTGGAGCCCAGTCTCTACCCTCGCATAGGCCTTATGACCCTGCCATAGATCTGCTTCCCGGAGCTCCGTTACAAACCAGTTGGCTCTATAGTCTCTCGCTACCTGAACGAGAGGCTATGGAGAAATACATCACTGAATCCCTTGCCGCCGGCCTCATTTGCGCCTCCACCTCACCAGTCGCAGCTGGCTTCTTATTCATTGAAAAGAGAGATAAAATCCTCCGGCTGTGCATAGACTATCGCGGACTGAATAAATTCATGGTCAAGAACAAGTACCCACTCCCTCTCCTCACATCCGCCTTTGAGCTCCTCCAGAGGGCGACTGTTTTCACCAAATTAGATCTGCGAAATGCCTACCATCTGGTTCGGATGCGCGAATGGGACGAATGGAAGACCGCCTTCAACACACACCTCGGGCACTTTCAGTACTTAGTCATTCCATTCGGTCTCACCAATGCCCCAGCAGTTTTCCAAGCCTTGGTGAATAATGTGCTCAGAGACTTCATTAACCGGTTTGTTTTTGTGTACCTAGATGATATCTTGATTTTTTTCCAAAGCTCAGCCCAAACACGAGAACCATATCAGGCAGGTTCTATAATGTCTCCTCGAAAACCGGCTATTCGTCAAGGGAGAGAAGTGTGAGTTTCACATTCCTACCGTCGCTTTTATGGGCTACATAATCGACCAGGGACCCGGTGAAAATAAAAGCTGTTGTGGAGTGGCCAGAACCGCCAAATCGGCGTCAGCTGCAGCACTTCCTTGGATTTGCTAACTTCTACAGATGGTTTATCCGGGACTTCAGTCGAGTTGCTTTGCCTATGACACAACTAACCACTCCCAAACGTCCTTTTCAGTGGAATGATGCAGCTTTTCAGGAACTCAATAAACGGTTTGCTGCAGCTCTTTAATTCAGATCAAACTTAGGTTATTGTACTCGGCCCTGAAAATCTTAGGAATATGGTATCTAACCAGATTCTTACTCTGCATGGCATTACCTTTTTACAGCGAAAAAAAACACCTAAACTTCCAAGCAAGCACCGAGTAGCTACGACATGATGGGAAATTCACAGAGAAACTCGTGGATTCTTCAACTGACCGCGGCACACCTGCACCAGGGTAAACCTCCGTCTACCCCACTCCTGCTTTACAGGTGAAAATAGAGCAACAGGACCGCTGAGGCTTTGACTTTATTTATTTTCTGCTGTGTTTTACTTGCATCTATTTGAAAGACTGAGTGTAAACACAAAAAAATATTTTATTTTATGTGCTGGAATGTGCAGAAAATAGGTTTAAATGTTGAACAAATTTCTTCCAGTCAGAGAATGTTGCATATAATTACATTTTTGCTTGATGCATAAAGTTAAAAGGTTAAAACTAATAAAACAAGTTTTAAAAAGAGACTTTTCCATTTGATTACATTTTGTATGATGGATTATGCAGAAAAAGTAGAATTGGGCTGAAAGATCTATCGCTTTATCACCTATTCAGGTTGTAAATTGTGTTTTTAAAAAGTAACTAAGTAACTAAGTAATTAATTACTTTTGAAAATAAGTAATCAGTAAAGTAACGGGATTACTTTTTGGGGGAAGTAATCAGTAATTAGTTACTGATTACTTTTTTCAAGTAACTTGACCAACACCACAGATGGCCCTGCCCCTCCCTGAGCCTGGTTCTGCCAGAGGTTTCTTCCTTTATGTTTAGATTTATGTTTCTGAACATGGAAGCATAGAATGAACCGCACTGCTAATGTTCTTATATAAAAATTCAGCTTTGACACTGTTCTTAAATCTATTGGTAATCCTCATCATGGACATCATGGTAATTTATGGTTTTCCAAATAAATTACCAGTCACAACAGCAACAATAACATACATGTCAGCATACATGGGTCATTACTTGATAAATGGCACCTGTGTGATTAATTTTATTAATACTCTGCACAAAATTTTTGTGCTGTGAGAGGGACACTCCAAATGCAATCACATATATATGTCATGCAAAAAGTTCCCTACCTAATGCTGCAGTCTTTATTTATTTAGTGTGTTTGTTAGTTAGTTAGCCTGTCGTGGGTGCAAAACCTCAATGTGCTGAAAGGTAGGAGACAATTAACACATTATTAGTGTCAACCCAGTCCTAATGAGTGACTGTGCAAACAGCGCTTGCAGCGTCCATGGACTCCAATCAGGAGATTTTCAGCAACTAAGATCTATTTTGTATACAGTGGAACCCCGACTTACGAATACCCCATTTAACGCAATGCCTTCCAAATCATGTGACAACCCACTTGGCCTTCATACTTGCGCTTCGCTGTTCCACTTGAATGACGTATTGTTGTTGAAGTTAGCAATTAGCCTATAGCCTATCGTTCACACAAAAGGCGCGATGGGTGCTTCGACTTACGAAAATTTTCGACTTACGGAATTCATTCGTTCACGAGGGTCTTTCGTAAGTCGGGGCTCTACTGTATTTTCTATATCATTTTTTGTGACTGTGCAATCAAAGCAACATGATCATGATGTGACACGTCAGAATGTAGGAAATAAACCACATGAAAATTTTCAGAAAAAATATGCAGGAACCAGCTGAAGCCCTTCCTGACTTTCTTAAGACTCATGACAAATAAATATATGAAGAGTTAATTAGTAAAAGGTGTTACACAAATGCTCAAACAGCACTTTTACTAATTGTGTATGGACTGAATAATTTAAAAATGCAGTCCCCTGCAGGCACCTGCTTGAATTGTTGTTACACTGAAAGGGCAATAAAAAAATATTAACACTGCACATTTCCAAAGCTCAGCCCAAAACTCACTGTCTGCGCCCAGCTGTGGTAAATGGACTGATTCTTATATAGCACTTTTCTACTCTCATGGAGCACTCAAAGGCTGTGATTTTAACATATATACACAGCCCATGTTGGAGAATCATTGTCAGAAAGTATTGTGATGATGAGTGGTGAGTATGCACTTTGGGCTGAGGAGATTGGATTCATCTTGTTAGACTGGATAGATTTATGTCCACTGTATGGGGTGGGACAAAAAAGCGCTGATCAATAAAAAAAAAAGAGAAGAGAGAGGAGACGTGTGCAGAATCAGGGCCAGAATCTAAATTTTGGGCTGAGGCATTAGCGAGGGGTATGGGAACTGCGTGCAACTTCTAGTGCTGCTGACAGTGGAGAGTGTTTCCTGTGCTAGGAGGGGGAACATTCACAGGCTGTGCCACCAGGTCTGGTATTTAAATATAGATATGTATGTGTAACCCTGGTAAGATTTACAGCAATCAGAAGTACAGGGTTCTTTGAATGCATCGTAGTACTTGTTTGATAGTTTAATTTCCGGGCTTGCCCTGAAGGCACCAT
>NW_024582596.1:532764-534973 GCF_018398535.1 Haplochromis burtoni | reverse complement strand
TGAAGCCGACCCCAACTTAACACAGAAGGTCCTATTTAAGAGATAGGACTTTAACTACAAAAGTGCCGAACCAGAAATTCCCACACAGTGCTGCAAGCGGGAGATCAGCAAATCGTGATCCACAGTGTCAAATGCAGCAGTCATGTCCAACAAGACCAGCACTACATATTTACCATGGTCTGTCGCTCTCAGGATGTCATTCATAACTTTTACGAGGGCTGTCTCCGTACTGTGGAATGGCTTAAAGCCGGACTGAAAGATTTCTGACAATTTAGAGCAGTGGTTCTTAACTTGGGTTCGATCGAACCCTAGGGGTTCGGTGAGTCTGTCTCAGGGGTTGGATGATTCAATTGTTGACAAACAGAGAAGTTGTTTTGAACAATAAACTGATGCAAGACTCTTCTTCTATTTCCTGCAGGTTGAAGCCAGGTGATTGGATCCTTGTCCGAGTACTCCAAAGAAAAAATTGGAGCTCACCACGGTGGGAGGGTCCATACCAAGTGCTTCTGACCACTCCAACTACCTGCAAAATAGTGGAAAGACCTTCCTGGATACACCAATGCCACTGCAAGAAAGTTGAGGTCCCAGAGGATTCCACTTCCTTCACAGAAATCAACTAGTAAGGGAAAGTTTCACCCTCGCTTGGTTGCTTCAGTGGTGAGGGTAAAGTGAATAGAATAGAGTAATCCTTTAATTGTCCCACAAGGGGAAATTTGGTTGCTGATTGAGCATTGCTCGCACTTCCACCTCCAGCCATTGGCCAACTCTAGGGTAACCAAGCAGTAGGGTGTGACGGACCTGTACGCAGCCATGGGAAGGTGGACCCTCTTGGTTACCTTGACTACGATGCTTACCCTTACAGGCCGAAATTATATGATGCCGAAAACAGCTGAACCACGAGGCAGACTGAAAAGATGGACGCATGACAACTCCCACCTAAGAGACATGATACAAGACCGCATCCACCCTTGGATGAACAATGCCTGATACCGCTATATCCGTGACAAGACCAGGGCAGAATCGGAAAATACAGACCGCCGGAGCAGGAGAAGGTGCCCCTGTGAACACGACTGGACCATCTAATGGCACGTACTGGGTGCAAGGAATGGCCTGGCTATGTGGACAACGGGCATATTTCATACTGCCCCCTGGCTGGACAGGAACATGTGCTTCCATATTCCTGTCAGACCACACTTTCAGGATGACCGCAGTAAACACCGCTTCTACAGTACGCCGGAAAAGAAGATCAACGCTCCCCAAAATTCAGCCACATGAGCCAATATGGGGGAGCGACGTACCCAAGGAATTCAAAATGTGGACTACCGGACAGAAAGTACTTCATTCATTGTTCCCCTGGGTGGGAACCGGAAAAAACATGCTGAGGATTGAAACTCTGGACTATCGTTTTGGACTTTTCCTGAACGCTTTGTGTAAGATCAACAAACAGCAGGACCAGGAAATTGATGCATTACGGATTGCAGTGATGCAACATCGAGTAGCTCTGGACATGATACTAGCAGAGAAAAGGGGACTTTGTGTCCTCTTCAACAGCACCTGCTGCACTTACATACCAGACAATGTACACTCATCAAACATGACTGACGCCCTGAACGCCTTGAGACAGATCCAGCAGGCCCAAAATCAGGACTATGTAAGTGATACAAGTGACTGGTTTTCTTGGCTTTACACTGGTTCCTGGCTACAGGTGCTAAAAAGATTACTCAATGGAGTTGGAGTATTTTTACTTTTATTTTGTGTTTTTGTAACATGTATACTGCCATGTCTAAAACTCATGATTAACCGCATAATTGTTTCCACTGTCGCTGCATACATAGCTGTGACAAATGATGATGATGATGACCCCGACCTGTTGGAACATGAAGACTTAATGATGATGTGACAGAAAATGTACAACAAGATGTTACATACTGATATCTCACTCAAAAGTTATACGTGACAAGCAGGAGGGAATGTCAATGGAGAATTGTACTTAGTAGTCAGTATAAACTTTTAATGATATAAGTCTGCATATGATAGAATACTGCATGATGACCTTTTGATGACTCAGACTGTTGTTCACTACAAGACTTGTTCTGTTCCCTCTTATCATACAATAGAGCAGTTTCTTCTTCCAGCGATAATAAGAGCTGAACAAGCAGTTTCCCTCCCTATCAGGAAGAGGAGCCACTTCCCACAGACTCTCTCTCAC